>NC_043750.1:1198478-1250978 GCF_902148845.1 Salarias fasciatus
TTATAACCCATAGGTGAGCAGTGGTTTGAAAAATGCATGTCGGAAAAAAAAAAAAAAAAAAAAAACATCTTTACAGAATGTTTCTAGAAATAAGAACAAAAGAAGCTGAGGTTAGGTATTAAAAATATTGAAATAAACTGGTATCAATTCTAAGACAACAGAAAAAGGATTACTACACTAAATTATTAGACAAAAACAAAAACAGTACAAAACACACATGGGGTGTAATTAACACCGTCTTGCACAAAGGCAAGGTGAAACCAACAATTCCAAACTATATAACCAAGAACAAATGGGATATTTCTGGAAAAAAAAAAATAGAATTGCAGAGGAATTTAATAACTGCTTTGTGAATATAGCGCCTGGTTTATCATAAAATATTTCAGATGAAAGAATTGATTGTGGAATTATACCAAATAATGTGTGTAGCATTTGTCTTGAGGCTGTGCAAGTGAGCGGAATATTGACTATTGTTCACAAATGTTTTAATAAACAGTCCAAGGGCTATACCGATGTGAATATGTCACTGATAAAACACATTATAGACGTTATTATTGAACCATTTATATACATCTGTAATCTTTCATTTACAACAGGAATATTTCCACATGACATGAAAATAGCCAAAGTAATTCCACTTTACAAAAAAGGAAATAAAAACGATGTTTCAAATTATAGACCCATATAGTTGCTCCCGCAGCTTTCGAAAATTTTAGCAAAATATTTTGTGATTAGATTAAATACATTTATTGATAAATACAGAATTTTAAGCAGCAGCCAATATGGATTTCGCTCTAATCACTCAACTGCTACAGCAGTCATGGAACTGGCAGAAGAAATCACCGATGCCATGGATAAGACTCGTGTTTTAGTGAGTCTCTGTCTTTGGAGATCTTCAAAAAGCATTTGACACCTGAGACCAAGAAACATTACTGAATAAATTATATAGGTACGGTATAAGAGGAGGCGCTCATCAATGGGTCACAAGTTATTTAAAAGACAGAAACAGTTTGTTCAAATCAACAACATAAAATCTAAATATAGTAAGGTAACTTGTGGAGTTCCTGAAGGATCGGTTCTTGGACCAATACTTTTCCTGCTCTATGTGAACGATATCGTAACCGTTTCCAATTTACTGAAATGTATCTTGTTTGCGGATGACACCGCTTTATTTTATACTGGTGAAAATGTAAATGAAGTATTTCGCATTGTAGAGAACGAGTTTGAGAATATTATGAAATGGTTCAACGCTAACAAACTGTCTTTAAATATTA
Organism: Salarias fasciatus; assembly: GCF_902148845.1. Taxonomy (NCBI): domain Eukaryota; kingdom Metazoa; phylum Chordata; class Actinopteri; order Blenniiformes; family Blenniidae; genus Salarias; species Salarias fasciatus. Next base: position 1,199,753 of record NC_043750.1, read on the forward strand.
GTGAGACTAAATATACGATTTTTAGTTGTAGGAGCAAAGGTGTCGACACAACATTGAGTGTACAGGGTACTGCAATCGAAAGGGCAAATGAAACCAGGTTTTAGGTGATTTCATTGATGAACATCTCATTTAAATCTCATGTAGAACATGTTAAAACAAAAGTTTCACAAACCATTGCCGTGTTGCATAAGGTCAAAGAATCAGTTAATACGAATGCTTTGTTTCTATTGTACGACTCATTGATTGTTCCATATCTGGCCTATTGTGTTGAAATATGGGGAAGTGCCTGTAAAACTTATATCGAACCACTTTTTGTTATACAGAAACGAGCCATTCGTGTAGTAAATGGAAGTGGACACAGGGATCACACAAATCCAATATTTAATAAATTGAAATCTTTAAAATTCAATGAATTGGTAGAACTCAACCTCCTTAAAACTATGTATAAAGCTCAACCGAAATATTACCAGATAATTCGCAAAACAGATTTGAAAAGAGGGAAAGTCAAATGAATTACAAGGAACTTAAGTCTTTCCATCACCAGAGTCAAGAAGCAAACCAAAAGAAAGGAATCAGTCTATGGAACAACTTTGACTGTAAAATTAAAATGTCTCAGTCCATTTATAGTTTCAAGAAATGTTTAAAAGAACAACTATTAAAAAGATATGATACTGCTGTATAGTGAGAAATTACAATACTTTGATTTTGTAAATGTCTTGTGAAATTATTCTGTTTATAAGCAAACCTTGATGTAAACTGTTGTGTCAATTATTGTGTGTTGGTAGGGGCAGGCATGATAAGTTCTACTTCTTTCTGCTCATTTTCATTTATTTCAAAGAATGAAATAATGAATGAATGAATGAATGGATGAATGAAAGTATTTAGCGGGCTCATTTGTGACTTTAGGAGCACTCAGTGTGTTAATGTGGAATTCAGAGCTGTGTGTGGAGGCTCAGACACATCTGGACTGCTGGAGTGGAGGAGGCTCGGGAGTGTCTGCTGACAGATTACTGAAGGAATCCAGGCTCCATCATAATGAAACACTGAGTTGATAAAAGGAAAAGATAATTATTGAAGAAGGTCTGGAGCAGGGGTGTTCAACCTGCGGCTCTGGGGCCACTGGTGGCTCTTTAGCAGCTCTATGAAGCCTGCACCACATGAAATATGAATAAACATTAAACTTATTTTTACTATTGTTACACACCACAGGACGGTTCAAAATGAAAAGTCATCCTGGTTCAAAAGGGATTCAATAAAGTAAAAGTGGGAAAAATAGCTCAAATTACAAGAAATAATAAAAAAAAAACCTTAACTGTGTAGAATTTCTAAAAGAAGAAATTAAATATGGTTGGAAAGAAGCAGGCAGAACTGCTTAAAAAGAGGGAACATGGTGAAAATGGCTAAAATCTCAATATGTCAACAAAAAACTGTTAGAATCAGTTGTAAAATAAATAAATTGTGAGAAAACGTTGTCTGTTCTCCACTGTGCTTCAGATGTGCTGAAGGCTTCCTCTGCTTCAAAGCCATACGTGAGACTTCCTGAGCCGATTCGCCTCATTTAAAGGTTCAGTGTCCTCTATGGCTCCAGAACTGCTGGGCCTGGAAAAGAAAGGTTCCTTTGGTCCAAAAGGTATCAGAGCCCTGGTCTAGAGGGACTCGGCCTCGACTCCGCCCCGTCGCTCTGAAAGGCCTCCTGCCCTCCAGGGGGACCCGGTGCAGGTCCCTGCTGCCCTCCAGGGGGACCCGGTGCAGGTCCCTGCTGCCCTCCAGGAGGGTTCAGACCGTGGTGCTGGTCGTTACAGGACATGGTGGTCCCGGTCCAGTCCAGCCTCGACTGGAACAGGTGGAGAGTAAAACCTATAATAGAACAGAAAATAACAGAAAACAGACAAACTGAAAACTGTCAACACACTGTTTCCAGCAGTAAACTGATAAATGATCAGGAGTGACGCCAGTCCAGGTGCAGGACTGCTGAGGAGGTCTGGAGACCAGCAGGAGACCAGCAGGGTCCAGCAGGGTCCAGCAGGGTCCAGCAGGGGATACAGTCAGGTCGGCACCACTCCAAGTCGGCCCCGGGGAGAAACTGGGCCTCAGTCTGGCTCTGGTCTTCAGTCTGGTCCTGGTCTTCAGTCTGGTGGTCCTGGTCCTCAGCCTGGTGGTCCTGGTCCTCAGCCTGGTGGTCCTGGTCCTCAGCCTGGTGGTCCTGGTCTTCAGTCTGGAGGTCCTGGTCCTCAGTCTAGTGGTCCTGGTCCTCAGCCTGGAGGTCCTGGTCCTTAGTCTGGTGGTCCTGGTCCTCAGTCTGGTGGTCCTGGTCTTCAGTCTGGTGGTCCTGGTCTTCAGTCTGGTGGTCCTGGTCTTCAGTCTGGAGGTCCTGGTCCTCAGTCTAGTGGTCCTGGTCCTCAGCCTGGAGGTCCTGGTCCTTAGTCTGGTGGTCCTGGTCCTCAGTCTGGTGGTCCTGGTCCTCAGTCTGGTGGTCCTGGTCCTCAGTCTGGTGGTCCTGGTCTTCAGTCTGGTGGTCCTGGTCCTTAGTCTGGTGGTCCTGGTCCTCAGCCTGGTGGTCCTGGTCCTCAGCCTGGTGGTCCTGGTCCTCAGTCTGGTGGTCCTGGTCCTCAGCCTGGTGGTCCTAGTCCTCAGTCTGGTGGTCCTGGTCCTCAGCCTGGTGGTCCTGGTCCTCAGTCTGGTGGTCCTGGTCCTCAGCCTGGTGGTCCTGGTCCTCAGTCTGGTGGTCCTGGTCCTCAGTCTGGTGGTCCTGGTCTTCAGTCTAGTGGTCCTGGTCTTCAGTCTGGTGGTCCTGGTCCTCAGCCTGGTGGTCCTGGTCCTCAGTCTAGTGGTCCTGGTCCTCAGTCTGGTGGTCCTGGTCTTCAGTCTGGTGGTCCTGGTCCTCAGTCTGGTGGTCCTGGTCTTCAGTCTGGTGGTCCTGGTCTTCAGTCTGGTGGTCCTGGTCTTCAGTCTGGTGGTCCTGGTCCTCAGTCTGGTGGTCCTGGTCTTCAGTCTGGTGGTCCTGGTCTTCAGTCTGGTGGTCCTGGTCTTCAGTCTGGTGGTCCTGGTCCTCAGTCTGGTGGTCCTGGTCTTCAGTCTGGTGGTCCTGGTCCTCAGACTGTTGGTTCTCTTCCTGCTTCCTCCAATCCAGCAAAGGAAAACCCTCCAAAACAAGACCAGGACCAGAACCTGGGACCAGAGATAGAAACTTCAGTCCACTGAGACCACTGCTGAGGCAGGAAGAGCGAGGCCGGCCGGTGCTGTGGACGTTCTGCCGGTTCTCTGATTTTCTGTTTGGTTTCTTTCATTTGTCGTCCATAGTTCCGTTTTTAAGGCAGAATCATTTTCAGCTCAGCGGCACAGGGAGGACTGACCGGACCGGAAATGTCTGAAGAATTTACTTCTAATTATATAATCTGAATCAGCAATTTACAATTACACTGAGGAAAGAGAAAATGGCTCCAATATGTTTCCTTTAATTCAAGATGAATTTCAGATTTATTGACGATATTGACCTGAGAAACTTTGGCTGGCGTAACATGTCACTATTGTTTTTTTTTAAATCAAATGGAAAAAAAAAGTGAAATGTGTGAAGTTCTATTTTCAGACGCATGTCGTTCCTGATTTTCCCGGTCAGTCTAAAAACCAACAGCTTCTAAAAGTTAGGTACATGTGGTGAAAGTCAGCTGGAGCTGTGTGGGCCCGGCTGAAGGCGCTCTGACCCGGACAGCAGCCACAGTGAGCAGAGCTCAGCAGGATCACAGCAAACAGCATCTTTTCACTGAACGTCTGAAAAAGACCAGAATCCGAGGTCTGCTCCGGCTCCATCTGCTTCACACACAAAGGAAAAGCTCCACAAAGGAAGCTGACCTTGTCACTGCGCAGTTCAGACAAATCAGTCAGCAAACTTTCCACCATCATCATCATCATCATCATCGTCATCATCGTCTTCTCTAATGTTTCTGTGTTCAGCAGTATTGTTTGACTGTAATTAAAGAAATCACAGAAAGCAGGCTGGAGCGCTCATTCATTATGCGTGTTCTCCTCACTGTGATTACAGCCTGGCTCTGGATGAGACGCACATGTTCTAACTTAACTCTGGAGGCCGGCGCTCCGGCGGCGCCGCCGAGACCCGGAAACTTCCTCATTTCTCTGGATCGTCCCGCTCACTTTAATCACTGTGTCAGAGGGAGAGATTATCTCCACACCTTCTGTGTGTGTGTGTGTGTGTGTGTATGTGTGTGTGTGTGTGTGTGTGTGTGTGTGCAAACCATTTTAAAATAGAATATAAGCTTCAGTGTAAATCCATCGGTGAAACAACAGTTGCAGACTCCATGAAGAGATTTTCTGTGAATATGAGAATATCGAGCCTCATTGTTGCCTTTTTATTATCTTTTTTTTTTTGTTTGTTTGTTTTTTTGTTTTTTTTTTGCCTGTGTCTGATGACAAACAGGAAGTCGTTGAAGTTGGAACTTCACTGGCTAAAAACTCTCCCTTTCTGAGACCCTCCTCTGTAAAATGAAAGCATCTGTTTAGCCCTAGAACCACAAGAGCATGTTATTTATCTGACCTCTATACTGTGATTACTTCATGCTCACTATGAAAGGCACTGTGATCAATTCAGAATATAGAGTGATTACATTAAGGTCTTGAATATATTTCAGAAAAATAGTCTTTTATTTTTGACATATGTAATTATGTTAAGATGAACGTGCGCTGAGATGTTGAAGTGCAGTGATTTGACCTTCTCCCAGAATGATGCATCGATGTAAAGTCGCTGTTTCTGACAGGAGCTCGCTGCTGCTTGCTGTTAGCGTCACGTTGTGCTTCAGGTTTGTGTGAATTTGTCGCCGCTGTCACGCATGAAAACTCCAGTGAAGTTGCAGAGCCGCTGTCTCCGCTGTGCGATGTGATCCTGACGCTCGCTGTTTACTCAGCATTCCAGGATGAATCCCTCACTTGAAGACGTTTGTGATGTTAGCATTAGCTCTGATTAGCATTAGTAGCCTTCCATCACGTTCAACCTCCTCTGAGTTTTGTCCTCTTTTGGAGGCATTTCTTCCATTTTCTTTACCTTCCTAGATTTTTCTCCTGGATTGCTTTCTAGAAACTTGCTCAGTACGGTATAAATATTGATCGTAGGAACAATCGATCAGGCAGGACTCCGTGGTAAAACCTCATTTAAAAAAAATGAAGTTGAAAACCAGGAGAGCTGACACATTTGACTCGGAGCCACAGCTCAGTGTGTTTTCACCCACGTATCGATCCATTCATCTCCCATCATGCAGTGCGTGGCCTGTTGGGCTTTATGCAGCCGTCTGAGGTGAAGGTGATGCTGCATGTTTCCCTCTCCCCCCCGGCCTCCGCCGGCTCCTTCATTTGCTCCAGCATTACCTGCACTGAAAGCCCGGTGCAGTGTGCTTCTGAGAGCGAGCAGCTCCAGCCACCACCGAGCCCGGCGCCGGGTCCAAACCCGGGCGGGGCTGCAGGTCCGCAGGTCGGGATTCGGAGGATACCCGGACATTTGACCGCCTGGCTTGCATCATGGAGGAGCTGACCTGCAGAACTCGCCCAGACGTTTGGGGTCATTTCCTGTTGCTGCAGTCATTGTGGTTGAAGTTTCTCTGACTCTGCCAGAGTCTCGATCAGAGCTTGGGTCTCAGCACAGAGGGGGCGGAGCATTCTCTACGGGCCCTTATGATAGTAATTTTACCATTCAAACAATCCCTCATGCTACCGTCAAACAACACACTAATGCTCACTTTTATTGAGCCAAGCAAACCTGTATGCCTCAGAAAGCAGAATAACGTCACAAACCAGTTCACAAACTTGTTCTGAAGAACAAATACACACACACACACTCAAATGCAGCCTTACAGGTGTCATCTCAGAGCGTCCGCTGTCCATGGTGCTGAAAACTCAGATAAAAATTCACTGGCTAAATCTGTACCATCTTTGATACAGCTTAAATATAAAATGATTATTATTTTATATTTATATTATATTTTTGAAGGTTTCACTGACTCACCAGTGGCTCTGGTGTTAGGTTTTGGGTAGTACTGCTAGCGGCTAGCATAGTGTTTAGCATACTGTTTAAAGCTTAATGCCGCACAGCCAATCAGCTGGCTTACAGCTCTGATGCATTCATGGACAGTCGTAATGTAAGAATTGGCAAATTGGAGCCCACATTCATATGGTATACCTTCTCACACACACTGCACATTTTATTATAATAATGTATTGAACCCATCACATGAAACGGGCCGATGACCTTGTGGGCCCTGGGCCGACGCCCCCTTGTCCCACTTTGGCTCCGCCACATTTCTTGATACTTCATTCATGACAGGAAACGTCCGTTTCTCTCCGTCTGAAGCACCCCACCGAGAAAACGGTAGTCAAGTTAAAATAACTTAATTTGCAATGTCAAAGCTTGATAAAAGACAGATATCTGACGTTAAAGACTAAAATATCAGATGGCTCCTTCATTTGAGCTTTATGGTGGCATATTTAGGATAATTGAATACAGGCTCATACCTTATTATAGCTCTCTTCACATCAACACGCAAGAACCAAGCCTGGGAGATGAAGGGGGTTCAAACCTGGTTCAGAATTCATTTTATGGGAGGCATCTGCTAGCAGCAGCACCGCGAAAACACATTAGCATTCCAGTGAAATTAGCAGAGGTCTCTCAGTTGTTCTGTCTCATGCACACTAGGTGGAATGTATGCTTCAGCTTGTGGGGAAGTGCAGCGCTTCAACTCCATCCATCCCGGAAAAGAAAGACCCATGTAGGACTCCGGAGCAGTACCGCAGGAAATACAGCCATAAAATGGAAGAATTACACATACCATTTCCTCCAGATGAGCCTGAATCGCTCCAGGCAATCCGTCCGTTACCGACTATTAGCCATGCATATACATTTACAGGCTTAATGTCAAACAGTTCCCCTCCAGATGCAAATGGATCTCCAATATGTGCAGAGCTACTTTATGACTTGCATATTTGTTTATTGAGGCACGAACAAGTTGCCTGTGGAAAATACAGCGAGAGAAGCACTTCTCCTGTTGAGAAACACAAAGAATGAGCAATTCAGTTTAAATGTGTGTTCTGCAAGTCCCGAACATGAACTGCAGCTTTCCAAAAGGTGGCGTTGAGGGTTGATACGGCTCTGCGGTCAATTCAGGGTGGACTCGTTCAGTCATTTCCATCATGGTGATACAGATTAGCAGAACATAACGGCTGGATTAATTTAGTGTTACTTACAGGAGAGCCGAATCAAGACGATAGATGAAACTACACCAGTCAGAGGAGGAAGATGCTCTACTATCTGGATGTTAGAGGAGGAAGATGCTCTATAACAGGGGTCGGCAACTTGAGTTGGCGGCGGGCCAATTTTTGTTTGGGCACGTGTATCGTGGGCTGGGGGGGGGGGGCTGCTTGCACGCACACAAAGATTTTTTTTTTCCAATCTAAACAACTATCCTATCTTGAACGTTAAAACAATGATGTCAGAAATTTCGTGATTTTGTGAAAAAAGTAGCTTGTATTTGATGCAGGTGGCTGCTTGACTCCGTAAAGTAAAAAAACAAAACAAAAAAAACAACAATAAGCTGAATTATGAAACATCTGACTACAGCAGTCTGGAGTTGCTGTTCTGCTGTCTTCAGTCACCAACTTGTTAAATAAACTGTCTTTTAAGACAAGAATGTGTGTGAAATGTGGAAAGTACATTTTAATGAATAATTATAATTCTGTATTGCCAACAATGTAGACCCATTTCAGTGTTGTGAATAATCGCTTTTCCTTAGAAACGAACATATAGAAGCGCTGACTGTGAGTATTTACAAATGTTTGATAAGACCTCTGATCTGGAAAGAGCCGCAATGCGACTTTGGGACCTGAACGCCTCACAGCTGCAGCTTCACTCCTGAGAGCAACACCATGACCACTGAACATCAAGATGATGAGAAAACAGCAGCAGAACAGTAAACAGCCGCTAAACCAGAAATTAAATCTACCAGAACAATGTTTCCCTCCTTCTCTCCACGCCGCCGCTACGCCGCTCAGATCCTTCCTCTCAGAACTGAACTGTCCGTCAATAACAACCTTTCCCGTTCTGTCCCAGACGCTCAGCGTTTAAATCTTCTTTCCACCGTCTCAGAAGTTGAGATGCGTCCCGTCGACTGATGTTTTAGCACGAAGGAATTGTTCAAATCCAGCCAGTTCATCGGTGGCTAACAGCTAAGCTAACAGCTGACTGAGACGCCTAGCAGCAGGATGCTTTTACGAAGTGTCCCTGAACGCAGCACGGTGCTGCACGGAGCTGCAGGCTCAGGTTGTTCACTGAATCAGAGGGTTTCAGGTGTTTCACAGGTAATGAAGGCGGTTCAGGAGGAGCTGGTCCTGACAGGTTAATGGACGGAGTTACTGCCTCCGTGAAGCAGCTGCCTCACACTCTTAAAATTATCTGGCGGACCAGACATTATCGTTGGCCCGTGGGCCGCCACTTGCCAACCACTGCTCTATAATCTGGATGTAAGGGGAGAAAGATGCTCTATAATCTGGATCTTCTTGCTCACAATGTGAGGAAATGCCGACTCAGCAGTCGTATCTGATTGTACGAGTGAAAGATGGATGTTTAGCGCAACTCTTGCAGCTGGAGCTAATCTACCCTCCCAGTCGACCCTGAGCCTGTCTGGAGGAATCAGTTCATCTACAAAACTGAGGCAGTGATCCTCCACAGAATGACCGTCAGTGGAGGAGTCGGACTTGTGCCGATGCTGAAGTTAGTGGAAGTTGTGTGTTTTCTTATCAAAGAAAGTGTTGCTTCAGCTTTCAGCAGTAGTCCTGTAGCTCTTCCTCTTCTTTTGCTCCGGTCTCTGCGGTTCTTCCAGCCTGGCCTCTAGTCTCGTCCTCCATCCACCTCCTTTAACCTCCTCCGCTCGCCGCCCGTCCTTTGTCCTTGTGCTTTGTTCTCTAACACTTCTTCCATTATTCCTCCCTTTATTCTTGTTCTCTTTTCTCCTCTTGTTCAATTAGCTGCCTTTCTCACTGCCTTTACTCCTCCTGACCTTTTCCTCAAACATTTATCTTCAGCACACAAGCGTTTCAGTGGCCTTACTCGAAAACACACCTCACTTCTGACCAAAGAGCAAAATCTTCAACTTGCTTTGTGTTTAAAGACACACAACAGATACCTGATGATCATTTTGCTGTTTTTCAGGGGAATTTTTCTTCAAAATCTTTATGAAAATATTGCATTGTTACAATTTTTAAAAGTATTTTTTACCTAATTGAGTTCAGCAACAACAAAGAGCATGTCAATATTTAGAAAATATCGCTGGTCAATAATCTGAGCATGAAATCCATCAGATTAGAACTAGAGGCATCACAGGAGTTTGAGCACTCAGTAGAACGTCTCATCAGTTTGTCCAGTTGACCGGTTGAACATTGTGGCGTTCCAGAGGCCAGAGAAGTCGACCTGGGACTGGAGGTTTGCTGGTTTGAATCCCAGAGCCCATCAGCTCCCCACTCTAAACTTCACTGAACAGAGTCAGAACTTCTGAACAGAAATTTCAGAAGAAATGGAGCAGGTAATACTTTAGAAAACTGCATTTTGCTCCCCATCCCCTCACAAGAGTCGTGTGCCACAAGTTTCCAGGCACCAGGAATAAAACGGGTTTGATTACACCTGAATATGACCAGACCAAAGGAAGACAGAAGAAAACTGCAAAGAACTGAGAAAACAGCAACATTCAAAACAAAACTCTCACTCACAAAAAATCAGTGTGTGTGAAATGACCACAGCAGACGAACAACCACAAAGAGAAACTGCGGCAGAGCAATGCCATGCAGTCAGAAACACACCTCAAACTATGAAAAACAGAAAACAACAAAGAAAACAGACACAAAACTGGAAAAAACACACTAAACTAGCAAAAACTGACAAAAACTGGCAAAGACAGAAAACAACAGACACAAAACAGCCAAAAGCAGACACACACACAAACAGACGCACGCACACACAAAATCTCCCTCACTCCGCGTTATCCCTAAGTTAGCAAGTTCTGAGCAGAAGCGTCGTGACCTGCTAGAGTTTCTTAATGACCACATTCTATCCAAGGTGCTGAGATGATCCTCTGGTGTGTTTGCCATGGACTGGACCGGTTAACACAGCTGACGACGGAACACACACACACACACTTCTCAGAGTTTACTCTAAGACAAGCTCCATGCAGCTCCTCCCTTCTTCCTCCCAGCCATGGTTCTGTGGGTGTGTGAGTGCTGTGGTATTTTCATCACTTCTACATCTCCCCGCTGTTTCCATTTGTCTGTTGGTATTTGTGTTTTGGTGCGTTCAAGGTCCCGCTCCTCTTCGGGGTGTAATTGTTTGCTATTCGGGCATTCTTCTGTGCTTTTGAATCTCGAAGTTTTTTTCAAGGTCTCCGAAAACAAGTCTGAGTGAGTCCTCATGTTCAGAGAGGAGCAGACGGAGTGAGGACAGTGGTCAAAGCTTCCCGCTAAACTTTCAGAATACCGGCTGAAGCTGCGTCTCGGCGGACCGGGACCCAGGATTCACCAGTGGATTAAAGTTTGCGAGAAGTTCTGAAATGGTGAAACAGTACTTCTTGTGTTGATCTTTAAAAGCCAGAGATCAGAGGATGCTCGCTGGAAGGATGAGCATCTTTTCACCAACCTCCTGTAATATCCACCCCTCGTCTGTCATCAACTCATTAAACCGCTCTCATCCTTTGGAAATCCTCTCGCCTGCTCTCTTCTGATGATACGTTGGAGGGATCATTGGATTTAACTTCCCGTTATTTATTGGACTGCTGGAAAAAAGAAGCTTTCTGGACTGGTTAATAGTGAGACATCCGGATTTCTGTCTGGCTAGCCAATAAAGATAATCCGTCATAAAACAAATGGCTGGCTCAGAGTCGACCGAGACCAGCGGATGCTCGGACTTCCTGCGCCTCGCCTTGCTAAAGGGAGCCCACCTGTGCTGATGCTCCGGGAGAGGAGCTCCGGAGCGGCGGCCCTCACCCATAGGATCCTCTTCAAGTTAATCATGTCATGAGAGCAGGGCCGGCTCTAGGCATAGGCGAACTAGGCGGCCGCCTAGGGCGCCACGTCCCGAGGGGGGCGCCGCGGTTGTACAACGGTTGTACAAGGGGCGCCACGACGCTCTGTGTTCCGTGTGCCCCGCTGTGCAGCGGTCCGACGCACCGCGCTCCTCGTCCTCGGCGCTGATCGGTATTGTTCGGCAGCGCTCCCCGCTGAGGCAGGCACCCCCCCCCCCCCCCCACCCCCCCCCCCCGCTCAACAAATGTCGGGACCTCTCGAAAAACACGCTCCCAAGGGGCGCTCGTCTCGGACTCGCCTAGGGCGCCTCTGAAGCCCGGGCCGGCCCTGCATGAGAGTATTGGAAATAATAGTAATCTATTACTGCAGTGACGTGGCCTCACTGGACCGAGAGGTTTTCTTTGTGAGAGCAGCACTGCAGCTAATAGTAAACACATTTATTCTGAAACATTTCACACTGCTTCATAAACCAATCATTCAGGGTGGAATTTCAACGTTGCCATTATGCGGCGTATGTTTGTTTGAGCTGGCCGTGGAGTCAGAAATGTTTCTGTTTGTTTTCCATCTGCAGTCCTGATAAATGAAACGGAGTCTCACTTTGCGTTCAGCTGGCCGTGACAGCTAACCTCACTTCCTTTCAGCGCATTCAGTGGAAATCAGCAGATCTTCCTAACAGCTGCTTTATAGTCAAGGTCAAGATGTGGAAGAAGAAAACCTTCAAATTATCACAGGTCCTGAACTCTGACACTTCATGTTAATTAATCCGCTGTGTTTATTGACCTTTGGCCTTTTGAAACAGCAGAAGGTCCAAGCTATTGCCAAAGAAATTTTTTTTTTTTCAAGCATCAGCAACTCACTTTTTTCTATTGAAATCATGAGAATAACTCATGCAAACTGTTTTCCAGCCTGCGGCGTTGATGCAGAGAGTCGGGCTGCGACGGTTTGCCTCTCAGCCCAGGTCATCCACATCACCTCGGTCCTGGTTTCTTTTCACTCGTTCTGGTAAAGGCTGTCTGGGAACCTCTGGAGTCGTGGTTAAAACTCTCCCCTCACTCCCGGAAGAGCGCCGCCAGCGTTCCACCGCTGAGCTGCTCAGAACCCAGCTTCCTCCATCAGGAGGTCGGCTCCAGTCCCCTGGACCCGGACCAGGAACTTTTGTTTTACTAAAGTGGGTGAAAATTCTGGAGAGTCTCAGTTTCCCCCTCAGCTGGCAGGACGTCACGCCGGCCGCCATCTTTCTCCACATCCAGCCAACGGCATCCCGTCTCTGTCTCAAACCCTGCTCTGTTGTGACTTTGTCCTTCAGCTCGACACCAACATGCTCTCCTGCACTCACCTTGTCTCTCACACTTTAGAGACACACACACGCGCACACACACACACACACACACACACACACACACACACACACACACACACACACACACACACACACACACAAGCATTGACACACAGTTTGGTGAGCACATGATGTGTGAGACCTGCCAGTGGCCCAGAAGATTGATGTGAAGCACTCCAGTGTGTGTGTATGTGTGTGTGTGTGTGTGTGTGGAACGAGTCCCCGAAGAGGCTCTGAGGTCAAAGGTGACCCAACAAGGACCCTCTTCCCTCCTCTTCAGCTTTTCCAAACACCAGTACACAATTTCCACCTTTTCAAATTTTATGTGAACAAACACACCGTCCCTGAGCTGGAGAACACACACTCTGACTCACACTGCTGCAAACACACTGCTGAAAACACACTGCTTTACACTTTGTGTGTTTGAGTCTTCAAACTTCTGCAGATTTCCACCTGGTGACTGTGTAAACATATTGAGGGGCTCGCAGCACGAGGAGTAAAGAGGACACACACACACACACACACACACACACACACACACACACACACACGCACGCACGCACGCACACACACATGTCTGCTCACGTGCACACCCGCAGGTGACATCTGGAGTGTTTCTGCATCGTTGCCGCTGCTGCTCTTCTGGTTGGACTGACAGCTCTCCGTCTCCGTCTTCCTCCATCTTTCTTTCTTTGTTGGTTTTTTAAATCCTGCACCTCCAGCGCTAATGTCCCATCATGTCCTTGACTGGTGATCGTCCTAATTTATGTACGTGCGTCGACATTAGCCGGCGCTGAGGGAAAGTTGTTGACGAGCCACTCGTCCATATTTGTGTCACCTTCAATTACATACTTAGAGCAGTGAGCCGTGTGTGTGTGCGTGCCCGGTGTGTGTTTGTGCTCACACTCGAGGGGAGACGGACCGACTGTCTTAACCTTGTTCAAAACCGATCACATGGAATGAAAGAGAAGTGATTCGCAGCGTCTCCGAAGTTCTCCCGCCGAGCCAAACACACGCGTGTTAATCTCCATCCTGATGACCACAGGAGCCAGGCCGGGGCGGAGCTCTGCCTGCAGCACCTCACTGCAGCCAAACGCTGACGCCGCGACGAAACACGGGGCTGACGGACGTCAGAGCAGACGGTGGACGAGGGAGTGGGACCTGCTGGAAGGATTAGAGCTGCAGCAAGACTGGAGAAGTCTGACAACAAGCAGTGACTTCCTCCTGATAACTACAGCATGTTAACCCGACTCCGGAGTGAATCAGTCCTTTAATCTTCAGACTAGTGAACCTCAGGATAGTAAAATATTTTTAGCACAGTTCCTGCATATTCCACAGTTTTTGAAGCAGGTAATACAAATTAAAAGCAACTGGTTCCTCGGAAAGGAAGTCAGTGAGTTAATTTTAACTCTTGCAACAGTTTTGAATTGAATTGAACTGAAAGTCCTTTATTGTCCCGCTGGGGGAAACTGCAGGGTTACAGCAGCCAAAACAGAGAAAAGAAAAGTAAAAAATACAAAGCCCAACCATACATAGAACAGTTAAATATAATTTGAATGTAAATTTAGGATAGGTGTAATTAAATAACAGATATGAACTGACCGACATAACTAGATAGTAAATATAATTTAGATACAAATTTAAGACAGGTATAATTAAGTAATAGACATAAACTAACAGATATAATTTAAAAATAAATTACATATAGATCTAAGATAGATATAATGAAATAAATAAGACATATACACTAGCAGATACAAATGAGATACAACTAAACCTGCTGTAGGCAGGATTTTGCTAGTCAATGCTAATTTTTCTGTGTTTTCTTTGGATTAAATGTTAGAGTATCCATTGATAATCCTTTAGGAGTGTAGCATAACTGCACTACCGCGAGGGCGCAGCGTTTCCATCTGTCTCTGTTCTGAGCTGAAAAGGAATCTCGACAGCTCCAGGTATCTTTGACCAATCAGAAGAGCCCCTGAGGCTCTAACCGTGATTGGTCGAGGGGCGTTTGTCGCACGTTCTTGTGGGAGGGGCTTAACTTGCGTAAGGGCGTGATGTCAGAGAAAACAAGACAGGATTGGCTGTGCTGGGTTTCAAATCGCCATCTTAGATGGGTCAAATCGCCATCTTGGCGGAGATGCCGAATCCTCCCTACAGCACCTTTAAGATACACGTTTAAGACGGACAGATGAGGATGTGAGGAAAACGCACTGCAGGTTGAAACCGGTGCTGATGCCTCCGACAGCGAAACCTCTGTGATGTTGAGAAAACTGCATTAGTTCAGATATAATTTATCTACTGTTCTTTAAATGAACAGGAACATCGAGGAAAAGTACCAAAGCTAAGCAGAAATGTATTACTGCTAATGCTAACTCTGCTCATGCTGAGAGGGACAGCTGCTGAGTTCAGGTGACAAAATGAACCATGCAGCTAAATCATCTCAGCATCATTAAAACATGAAACACGTTCACTAAGCTCACAGAGAGACAGCAGCTCTGCAACCTTCAGTCGGCAGTGAGACCACTGCAGGCTGCTGTGGCTCGCCGTTTGAGCATTTATTCCAACTTAAGGCCCATGTTCTTGTAAGTCCTTCATCCTCACTAGAAGGACCACTGGAGCACACTAGTAATGTTCTGTGAAAAGTGGCAGTGAGCTGGCTCCGCCTCCCACCCCCCATCAAGAAGAAGACCAGGTGGATCCACTCACCTGATTGGCCCCTGGCCCTCTGGGTGTGGAGGAGACCGGGGTGGCCGCCTCATGCTCAGAACAGGACAGCGCTCCAGGAGAGTGCTCCTCTAGGATTTTCATGTGCCAAACCTCTTGGACCTGGACGGACAGCTGGTAATAGCTGCAGAACGGCGGTTGAATAAATATCTCCTCTGGCTTAAAGCTCGTGTCCAGAGTTTCCGTTCGTTTCCAATGTATGTATCATTTTTTAACAGAGCTTCAATGTGTCAGTCTGGTTCGATACTACAATATAATATTAGCATAAAGCAGTATAAACATTTATTTATGAGCCCCGCCTTCGTCTCATAGACCCCCATGTTATCTGAAAAAGCGCCAGTCAGCATCAGCCAATAGATTTCGAGCTTCCGCCTTGTCAGTCAAAGTGTGGAGCAGCCAGAGAGCACGGCCGCTCGCCCAGCAGAGGAGAGTTAGCTCTGCAGCAGATATATCCACTGTCTGCTGAACATCCACCGTAAACAGCTCAACATGGAGGATGCTGTAGGAGTCGGAGGAACTCATTTTCACCCGACAGATAATTTGCGTGCACAATTAAAGGGGCGTGGCTTGGTCCTCATGAAAGCAGAGGGAGGGCGGAAAAAACCTCTCTCTTTCAAAACTCCGGACACGAGCTTTAAAGGTGGAATATAACATTTTCTCAAAAAGACGAAGCCCCACGTCTGTTACTCACTTTTTGAACAACGCGCATGCGCCAGACCATGTGCCCGGCTCTCCTGCTTCTCCCAGAAAACGCGGAAGTGTACGAGCGCGATCTCTTCTTCTCCGGCGTGCACGGCTCTGTACAGTTTCTGCGATCCGCCTCGCTCATAAATAAAGCTTTTTTTTTCCGAAACAGCTACAGTTTCATTATGTCAGACTCGCCATCGGTCAGTACTAGCTCAGAAGCTCACGGCTTCATAAACACTGTGAATGCGCAAAAGGGAGAAGCTGATTGGGCGCGAGCACGGAGAACCGCCTTACGAAAGCAGCTCGTCAGAATGATTGACAAACAGACCCACCAATTATTTAGGTGATCCACCCGGAAATCAAAATGTTGTATTACACCTTTAAGGGAGAAATGTTTGTTGCATTCAGGAGCGCCTGGGACATTCCGGCTTCAAATAAGAACTCTTACTTTAATGTGCTTTTTTCCCATTAAAGTGCAAGTTTGTGTTACTAGATTTAAACAAGAATCAATATTTATCTAAGATGTTAAAAAGTTGAAGTTAGAAATTCAAGAAACTGTAAGAGCATGTTGTAAGAGCATTCTGAATGTATTTGCTACCTCTGTTTAAACTGTTAAATAAGTTTAAAATTTACCTTTGTTTAAAATACTTGATGCTTTATGGCCAAATCATTATTAGTTATCATATTACTTTGAGTACACCTTTGTGAAGAACCCAGTCCTAGGAGTATGTGGATGTATTTTGTGTTTTCCCTTGTTGAGTCACGTAATGAAGAACCTAGGGAAACTAAGGACCCTCTTAAAGGTTTAAGACCTCAAAAGAAAGCAAAAATAAAACTGAAGGATCCAAAGATTTGCTGACAATAAAAGAACTGGAAAAAGAAAACTCGGACTTCTTCTTTGAGTGGAATCCTGCATAACATCCATGCGAAGAGAGCGCCCCGTTCAGAGCAGCGCAAAAACTCAGAGGACTTGACAAGTCAAATGAATGTGTCTTTCCAGTAGTGCTTTTTCCTCAACCCGTGCCGCTTTTGGACAACTAGTGGACAATAAATCCTAACTGATCCCAGCTGTGCTGCACTAGTGTCACTACTAGACCTAACTAGTAGCCATGTGTGACTCACTAGTACTACTAGTAAGAACCAAAATATCCACTAGTGGTACTAGTAGGGTGTGTTTTGTCTTACTTAAAAAAAAAAAATAGCAATAATAATAATAATAATAACAGTAAGGATGTACACTGGTAGTACTGGTAAGGCTCAAAATGTCTGCTTGTATTATAGGAGATAATTTGAGTCTCACTTGGAAACCCATCAACAAACCAGGTCTCAGCACGTAGAGGCGGATCACCAGGTTCCCACATCCAGACCACAACCGGCCCAAGAGCAGCGTGAACCACAGGAGGTGACCCACTGCCTCCTGGCTGCTCCAATTACCAGAACGGAGGACGTACAATCGAACTTCTGGCTTTTTCAACTTTTCAGACATATCCTGAGTGTCTGATATTTCATCAGAAGCGTTAATAGAAACACACGTGATTAAAAACAATGAAGAAGAGAATAAATATGCGGTTTCTTTTAGCCATGACCAATTACTGCGGCGCCAGTCGTGACATATTTAGTGAGTCCGGCACTAATGAAGGGTTCTTCATTACCGGGCGCCTCAGGACAAACACTCATTATCGCTTCCTGTTTCAGATCTGCCCAAAAAAACCAAAACAACTTTAAAGCCATGAATTCATTTCAGCTCCTTCTTTCAGCGTACAGTCATTGTGCGTGTTCTAGAGAGCTTCTCCTCTCCGGTCTGCGTCCCGCCGTCCTGGCCTCATGTTGGGATCAGAGGACCCTTCCTTTGACAACATGCGCTGGAAGAGTGCATTTAAGTCTCCTGCTTTTTTCTCAGTCCTCACACAAACCTGTTATTACCTGCAGTCCAGCCAATTTACCCAGAATGCTCAGTGTGTGCAGAGGAAAATGACTCCCGCGTGCTTTTCTTGTTTTGTTCTTTGTTTTGCTTTTCTTGCTTTGTTCCTTTGAATTGCAAATAAGGACAATGTGCAAATGTTTTGTTGTATCAGCTCGAAAGCATGAAATTAAATTCAGAAGATACAGACTGACAAATTTCCACAGCTGATGGGAGGAGGCTGGGCGGTCGGTCTTATTAGAGCTATTCAGCGATGGGTGAAGGCGTGCAGTCTGCGTGGAGTGAAGAGATGCACCGCCGGGTCCTGAGGGTCCAGCTCACTGGAAAAAAAGAAAAGCTTCGCTCATTACAATCCTCTGGGTGAATTTATCGTAACAACATCCCAACACCAGTTCTGTCTTTCTCAGATCTTCCTCTGTTTGACTCCTGATGTTGCTCAAACGCCTGTCAGCCGGGACGTGAACCTGAATGGTGCTTCACCAGTCAATACCTGAAGAGAACAACAGTGAGCCAGCAAACAGATGAGAATTAAAACATTCACAATATTAAGGCCTACTTAACACAAACTGAATTCCAGGAGCTGAAGTTCTTAAACCGGTTCTTGAAAGAAACATCCAGAATGCGTCTCGTTTCTAGAGCAACGTTCCAAATCGTCCCGTTGAGCCATGGAGTCCTGGACGAACAGCTCAGCCTGCAGCTTTGAATTATTTTCACGAAGTTTCAGAAACGTCCAGACTCGACTGTCTTCACAGACTTTCTGTTTTAATGACAGTTTATGTCAGAAGCTAAATAAAAAACTCACCTGCAGAGAAGGATGCCAGACGGGAGACGAGTTTCCAGCAGATGATGTGTTCTGTGACTTTGTCACATTTATCTCGTCGAGCCGCGAGCTGCATTTAGTTTAGCGAAAGCTGCAGGCAGTCTGAACAGAACGGTGAGGATTCAGCTGCGCCCTCTGCGTGTCGGACACTCGGTTTGCTTTAGAGTCTGACGGATTCCTCACAGCCGAAATGTCTCATTTCCCAGCAGATAATTTTTCTTCCAGACATGCTGCAGATATTTCTCACCTTTTGAAGATCAATAAAATAATGAGTGTACCTCCTGTAAGCAGCTGAGCAGTCCGGCTGGAATGAGGCAGAGTTCATCAGAGGCTCCATCTGGTTTCAGACCTTTGAGAATTAAGAGGTTTATTGAGACGTCACCTTCTGTTTTCTCCTGCCAGTCAAACCACGCCCCGTCGGTGGGTTTGCCGGGGTCACCTCCACGCCGGCCCCCGGTTTGATATCATTTAGTGGAGTTTGCTGGAAATGCGTCCAGCTGAGCTCTGTTTTTGTTTTGCTTTGCAGATTTCTCTGATCAAAGTTGGAGTGCTGCTTCCTGCTGTGATGAAATAGAACCGGAGGACTCCCGCCATCCAGCTTCTCCACTGGAATTCACAAACACCACCGCCGAGGTAAGCACGTGCACATACACACACACACACACACACACGTGGACAGACTGGAGCTGTGACTGTGCAAAGCGAGAGCATGCCGACTGCTGCAGCAGCTCGGATATCTGCGGCACTGGAGGCCTGTAGCAGCGGGAATCTGGCGGATTGTTGTCTGGTCTGGTCGTCCTTCTCGCTGTTTCGCAGTGTTTCTCCATCTTTTCTCTCACTGTGGTTTATAACATTCGTCATTTGTCCCTGATACGTTTGAATCGATTGAACTGGACAAACAGCTTGGTAAACTCTGCTTATGTTGCGTTGCATGGTTTGGGAGGCTGAAGGCAGATAACAGAAGAGCAGAGGACCCGCTGGTTCAAGGGAATTTCAGCTGAATTCAGCAGTCGTCTATCAGACAGGACTATATAACACACCAACAATCCTCCATAAGACAGCAGAAAGAAACCTCCAGCGCCGCGGCGAAGGCCAGGAGGTGATGGAGAACTGGACAGAGAGCAGCGTAAACACTTCAGCCACGTCTGATAGACTTTTGGGAACTTTTCAGTCAACATTCAGAGAGACAGAGAAAAGTGAAGTGCCCTCAGAAAAGCCTATTGAACTGCCTGCTCAAAAGACGCCTTCAGCCTCTCTCCATGACTTAGCTTCGGTATCCAGCCAATCACCAGGCTTTACAAACACTCAATGCCATGCGAGAAAACGTGGCGTCCTTAAACCTGGAAAATTCTGGTCGCTATCGAACGAGTTTCTTTCTTCTGAACTCCAGACACCTTTCAGAGAGAGAAGGTTTTGCTGAAGGCCTGAGTGTATCACCCTCTCTCTGCAGAGGGTGAACCTGGAGAACCCAGACCTCGAGGACGGGAGGACGTGGTACGACCTTCTGGGTCTGTGCCGCCTCTGGCTTTAATCTCCCAGCTCCTCGGCCTTCAGACAGGAGACAGACCGCTGCACGTACAGATCCGGCCGCGGTACTCCCTGGTACTGCACAGACCTGCACGCAGACCAGGGATAAATAGTCTTGAAATGGTGATGAGAGTTACCCAATGAGCAGGGTAATAGACTTACTGTTTGTTTCCCAAATCACATTGCCTGAACCAAGGACCTCATTTTCAGCGTGTCTGACGGTCTGATCGCCCGTGCTCCGCTCCCATCTGGCCCACATTTGGATGATAGATTCAGGGGAAAGAAAGCAGGAAAATGAAAATAGCAGCTTTAAGAGAGTCAAATGATGATCGGAAAATTCTACAGTTTTTGCACAGAAGCGCTGCTGCACTAATGAACCGGTTATTCTTTAGTCCGACAAAACAACTTACTTCAACTGAGCAATGGTTCATCACTGACTCATTACCAGACCTCATATAGTATTCATGAAACCACAAGGAAAAGCAAAACATGTTCAACTTCAACAGAATGCATGGCTGCAGGTGTTGAAGGCTGGTTAAATGCAAAGCCGCCAATAATTGGGACTCAAAGGGGACCTGAGGGTCTGGAGGAGGCACCGCTTCCTCCGAGTCCATAAACATCCTGTCGGCCTGTCTCAGTGACGGGCATCATGTCCCGACCGCCGTCCACGTCTCCAACGCTCTGTCAGCGCGCGCTCTCGCTCTCTCTCTCTCTCACCTTGATATGCTCTGCTTTTCGGTGGAGTGGTATTTGAGAGGTTGTAGTTCTTCGACATGAGGTGATCTGGGGATTGGATCCTGTAATTTCTTCCTTATTGAACATTTAATTGAGATCAATGGAATATTCTCTTGATGTGAAACAGAAGATTCCCAGCAGTTCCTCTACCAATTGCTGGTGCTGGATTGTTTTTTTGTGTGTGTTTTAGTGGCATCCTTAACTCCCTGTCAGCTCCCCAGGTACTTTCATTTGTGGGGTTTTCAGAACTTCAAAGGTTAAAACATCCACTGAATTCAGAACCGTAGAGTTTCCTCCCTCCACTGAGCATGTTATTCAACTTCCAGGATTTGACACCAGAGCCATGCAGACCATTGTTCATCAGTCCGAACATGTGGGTCAGGACTGGGTGTCCCTCCACCCGGCAGGCGGTGGGGTTCGTCCTGACCGTCTTGCCTACCTGGGTGTCTCCCCCTTCAGCCCTGACGGGTTGGATGGTGGACTGCCGTCTGCTTGTCCCTGTGCTGCTGAGTCTGGAGTTCATCCATTCAGAACAAACAGACTCCGACAAGCCTGAAGAAATCTCACTTTAATTACTTGGGTAGATGATTTTCTCCTCTTTCATGACTGTGTTTTACTTCACAAATCATGTTCGGCTCGAACTTGCAGATCTGAACTCTTTGAAACTGCTGAACATCAATCAAGACATCAATCTGAGTTTTATCATCGGACTGTGTGACTGTATTATTCATTACAGTCAAACTGAACATGTTTTTGTTTTATAAGAAACAAACCAAACTCATTAACTAATCACCCATAAAGGCCTGGATCTTCCATTACATCGCTCTTCATTCTTCATATATCCAGACTGCCATTCTGCCTTTGATTTTCCAGCTAATTTAAATTCCCTTCCGCTTCACTCGCTGTGAATGCGCTCATTTTATGTGCGCTCCTCTTTAGCCACAGCAGAACAGGAAGCCTGCTGAGCAGCGCTCTCTCCGAGTGAGGCAGCCGTTTGATGGCTGACCTTTTTTAACATTTGTTACATCTCTGTCTGTCTTTAATTCTGACTTCATATCTAAAATGTAAGCCATGAAAACTATGTTCCATCAAAAAGTTGTACAGTCTGCTTGTCGGAGGCGAGCGGCGGCGGCGGCGGTGGTCAGCGGGAAGAGGACCAGCCCACCGTCACACTCCTGTCTTCTGGAGTTGACTTTCCTTCTCCCCAGAACGCCGTCGACTCCCTCCAAGAGTTAGCAGAAGAAGCTAATGGAGCTCCTTTCTGAGCCATCATTAAAAAATCATTATCATCTCTCATCTCAGCCTGACCTTTTCCTCCGTGTGCCAGGCGCCAAAAAAGTTCGCAGCGATCGATCAGTCAGTTCAGCTCAACCTTCAGTGTGCAGATGCTTTTGAAAGCATGATCAGACGTGCAGCTCATTATAACCACGGCGAAGCTCGCATGTCTGAGCCGTGAGGAAAACCCAAACGATCCCACCTCTTCTGAGGATCAGTCACTTTCACAGCGGCTCCTTCCTCTTCCTTCAACCGAGTCCTGCAGAATCCACGCTTCACAATGTTCTTTCAAAGAGAATGAAAACTGTACGTTTTCATGAATTTAAGGCACCACTTGAAGGTCAAACCAGTTTTTTTTTTCTATTTTCACAGATTTCACTTTGTGAATGCTTGTATTTCGTCTTTCCTGATTTTCCGCCAGTGAATTCAGAGTTGGTGGCAGTTACCCGGTAAAGTGAGAGGGACAGTACTGACTTTAAAGGATAACTTTGGTTTAAACATTTTTCACATTGTTTATAGAACGAAGTAGAACAATATACTCACCCAAAAGGGTTTTCTGATCCCATAAGTGGTTCGGGAGAAATTTAGACCCAAAGTCGAGCTGCAGACATCCGTATACTGTTAGCCAATGGGGCATGTGTGGCGCCGGCTCCCAAAACGGCTTGAATCGTCCAAAAACTCATTCATTTCAAGAAGAAGAAGATGTTTGCGGTTCAGAGATCTTCTTCTTCTTCTACTTCTTCTTCTTCTTCTTCTTCTTCTTTGGAGCGAGTGGCAACCAACAACTTTGGTGCACAGCGCCACCGACTGTGTCTCTTGGTGAATGTGTTTCAGTTTACATCCTGATCACCGTATTCACTTCAGAGATCTGTAAAACCACAACAGCATGTATTTTGCAACACCAGGAGTGGAGGAGTGGCTGAGGGACCATGAGGAAATACTGGTGAAACTGAGTTTTTGGACAATTAAAGCCGTTCTGGGTGCCGGTGCCACACATGCCCCATTGGCTAACAGTATATGGAGGTCTGCAGCTTGACTTTGGATCTAAATTTCTCTCGAACCACTTATCAGATCACAAACGCCTTCTGGGTGAGTATATTGTTCTACTTCACGCTATAAACAACGTGACAACTGTTTAAACCAAACGTATCCTTTAAATGAAAATGTGTGGCTCTGGACTTCCTGTAGAACTGTAAAGTCACACCAACGAGCACACGTAGAACGCCACAGTGGATTACCGGTGTCTGAACACACACCGTGGACCGGTCCGGTGCAGCAGGTCCCTGAGCCCAGGCTCAGCTGAACACCCTGGTTTGCAGACGACGCCACTCTGTTAGCCTGAGCAGCAGATCAGGAACCTTTCTACACACTTTGAGGAGATCGCAGGTTTTTCCAGACAGGATTCGAGTTTGTCCTCATCAGTCCATGTGCCTTTTCAGTCCCTCTGTGGCAGCTCCATGAAGCCTTCACAACATGATACATGGATATTGATTTAACTTATTTTTATATTATTATATGATCCATCACTCTTGGTTCAAAAGGGATTCAAAAATGGTACAAATTACATTAGGAAAAACAGCTAAAACCACAAGAAATGGGAGGAAAATGATAGAATAGCTTAAAAACCTGGAATGTCTCTAATTTCTAACACAAGAATATGAATATGGCAGAAAAAGCAAACAAAACTGTACAGAAAGAGATAAAACTGTCAACCAAAAAGCTCAAAAACAGAAACAATACTGTTAAAATCAGGTACAAAAATAGGTTAAACGTAATAAAACATTCTATTCTGAACTGTGGTTAAAACTTCATGCATGCACCTTAAGGTCTAGTTTGTTTGTGAAACCTCCTCAGCTGCATTCGTCTCATTTTAAAGGTTCTTTATGACTCCAGAACAACTTGACCCGACGGAAAGTCACTAAAATGGCTCTTTTGGTTGTGAAGGTTGCAGAACCCTGTTCTAGACTCGCAGTGTCAATGGATGACTTTAAAATCAATAAACCTGTGAACAGGAAGCCCCGAGCGGTCCTGATCGGCAGCCCGACTGGACCATGTGACTCTGGCACCGCAGCCGGTTTCTCCTGTCGCTGCTCTCGACTGCACAGCTGCTGCCGCTCGAACACGTCCAGGTCCTGACGCCGCGTGTGGATTTCATGATTTGATAAGTACGCACAACAGATTACATCTCTTTTCTGTCACGCTCTCATCCGAACGCCACATTCCGTCACATCATCCATCAGCCTCCGCTGGGCAATTAGAGCCACTATTACCCCGCACAATGAGCTCTGATGGATCTGTTGTCGCTCACGCTGGAAAGCTCATATTTCTCCCGGTGCCACGCCGCCACTCACTCTGCTCTTTAATGGAAATGATTATTCAAGCATATTGGATAATTAACCTTTACTTAAGTGTCACGTTCTGACATGTTTACATGATAAGTACAGCCGCCGCTCCGCTCTCCTGCGGTACACGTTTTAACACGCAACCAGCTCACACCTTCTCTTCAGCAGGTCAGAACACACACACACACACACACACACACACACACACACACAGAATCTATTTTTAGTCAAAACTACAACAACAGAGGGACATTTTGAAACGCCGGTTAATCCGAAACGTCTGGTTCTGAAACTGGGTTCTGGATGTTCGGCTCTAGATTGCTGGTTCTGGACTGATGTTCTGGAATGTGAGAGGGAACCTGAGAACACATGAAAACCTGCGCATGCACAAGGAGAACATGCAAACTCACTCAGGCTCAAGCTGGAAATATATGATGCAAGAAATTAATTTATTTTCATTATATCTGAATAAAGAGTCTGTACAGCGATAGAGAGAAGAAGAATCAAAAAGAAATGGTCATTTGATTGTTAAATACATAATTGTCACATTAATAATAAAAATAATGATTATTATAACAAAAAATGTTCACAACAAAAATAAAATAAATGTAAAACAAAATAAAGCAATGTTTTTCAAAATAAAAGAAAATAAATTAAAATGGTTTGTTTTTGAAACTTCCACCTGACAAACAAAACAAAGCTTTAATTTCCCTTTTCATTTCTTTGTTTTAATCCAGAAAAATCCAGCATGAGCAGAAAATCGTAATGTGACATGTGGGATATCGTCAGAATGGTTTCAGTATGTGAAGATAAATAAATAAATAGATAAATACTGTTAAAAATCCATTTTAAATGAAGAACTTTGAGGTTTTCTCAGGTCACTAACACAGCAGTGTATCCTCCGTCTCTCTCTCTTTATATTTAAATGGTTCGTAGTGTTATTGCTGATTTCAGATGGGGAGCTCATTTAAAAAAAAGAAGTGAATCTAGAAATAATTTGAAGGATCTCGCCTTTTTTAATGAATGCATATCCAGATGCCGTCCTGCAGGACTCATCATCGACACTCCCAGTATTTAAACCTCTCAGGGTTTCACAAAGCGCCTCTTCTCTTCACTCAGCCGGCTGAATCCCACACGGTTAAAACCTGGCTTCGCTGTGGAGGAGCTCAAACACCAGCATGAGCTTCATGGTCAGATGGACATTCTCCATTTTTTACATCTATTTTTCTCGTCAGAGCCGCTCCTGCAGACTGGCAGCAGAAATCGATGCGCCGGCCGAGCCGCAGCATTTCACAAAGCTCGTGTGGCATCATGGCATTCGCTCTCTGAATTCCCACCTAATTAGATTAATAAATAATGAAGGCCGGAGAAAGTGAAGTGTGCTGTGGGACTCCTGCAGCTTTCCTAATGAATCTCATTACATGTATGTTATCCAGAGCGCCGGGACTTTGTAGGACGGCGCCGCGCCGCGCCGCCGTCGAGGAACATCCAGGCGGCCGTCCCCGCAGCGTCGGCTGGATCACACTCTTTATTGACGGTCATTAGCCCGAACGGCGACGGCGGTCAGGAAGGTGCGATAAAGTGAGGACCTGCTGAAGAGGGAGGTTTCTGCCGAGTGCTCCAGGCAGAGCGTTCCGCTTCGCCGCACGGCGCCTGGCGCCCGGCGCCGGGTCAGGGCAGCCTGGAGCGGAGGGAGCTGGATCTGGGCTGCAGGCGGTGGCCGACGGCTGGAGGCCTCCCGACTCCCGACTCCCGACTCCTGGTCTCGTGAACCTCCAGAAAGCAGGACGCAGCAGGGACCTGGGTCAGGGTTGGACATGGCAGCGCAGGGCAGCGGCGGGGTGGAGGCGGGTGGAGGCGGGTGGAGGCCATGGAGCCTTCAGTCACTGCTCTTCACACAAACCCAAACACAGCCAGTGTTCAACACCGGTCCAAAAGGCTTTGTTTGATGAGAGAAATTAAAAAGAAATAAAAAATTCCCATGATCCAATAACTTCCTGGTAATCTAATAATCTCCAGTACTGTGATGAGATTGTTGAAGTCAAATTTAGCCATAATGCAATATGTTCTTGTTATATTTAGAATAATATTCCTGATAAATGCTTTTTAAACGTCACGGCTGCAGACCACATTTTGAAACACATAAATGAGATAGCATTTCTTATAACGTTATTTTGCAGGTTTTCTACAGTTTGTTCATCAGTTTTATTGATAATGTGTGAAACAGTCATCTCTGGTTGGATCTACTCATTATTGGCTTTGTTTTATTTAAAGTAATGTCTCTACTGACAGGCGACATATTACTGGGATGAGTAGATTATTTGTTTTTAAAGAATATTAATTTAGAACTGAATTGGAGGATAATTTGTCTTTTATCTGCCTTTCAAAGCAAAGCAGAACATGTTTTTTTGGGGGCTGGGTTTTTGTTTTTTAAATAGTTATTTTTGTTAATATTTTTTAGAAATAAATATTTTGTTGATTCGATCTCACAGTGAATTAGCTTTTATTTTCCCCGGTAGTTGGTTCGGCTGATCAGTACTCTGGATATTTCTACTGGAAATTATTTATGATCTATTAAATTTATTTAAAGAACCAACAGAAATCATTAAACTCGTGGTTTTTCTCCACCTGACGGACAGATTGACTTTACTGACAATATATTTTTTTCCTTGTTAAAATCCACTGCTGCTGTGAGCTGAGGAGGTATTTACTTAATTTGGTGAGTTAGAAACCGAGTGAAAAAAGGGAAAGAGGGTGAAAAGTGTTTAGGGCCCCCCTGGGTGGATCTCCGCCTGGCTGGAGCCTCGGCGGCGGAACGTGCTTCCACTGTAATCTGTGGCCCAAATGGCTGATATTTATGTTGCTGTAGGATAAATGGAATGATGAATGCCACTTTTATCGGCGTGTGTTTTCCAGCCCATGATGAATGGGCGGCATTAGACAGCTGCTTTCTTAAAAGGCCGCTCTTAGAGGAGCTTTGGCTCTCAGAGCAAAATCATCCCGGAAAAAAAGAAAAAAGAAAAGAGAAAGGAGCCGACGCGAGAGGAAAAAAACTCTCCTTTAACCGAGTCTGGACCGAATTCTCAGTTTGGGAGAAAATGTTTCAGAGTTCAGAGAAATGTGAGGAAAAAATTAGAATATTTAAAACTGCACAAATAATAAACATTGAATAAAAACTGCTCTGATCTTCACGAAGAGTTTTTTCATATGTAGAATTTAAAGAAAAAAATCAAAACTAAACTGTATTCAGATGGTATTTTGGCAAATCTCATTAAATAAAATAACAGAGCATTGAAAATCTTAGAAATAAATAGAAAATCTAATTTCCCATCATGCCTCCTTTTGGTTGATTTGAATTAAGATGAAGATTTAAAACAGAGAGAACTGATTAAAAACCTGTTTTAATAATGCTAAACGTGAATAAAGCGTGAGGATAAACATCAGTGTGGTGAAGAGACCGCCTCCCTGAAGCTCCGAAAACGCTGCCAGCAGTAACACTGTGCTTTAATGAGAGGTATTCAGGATCATCCTATAAATCTAATCTGAGACTTCAGACATCAAACAAGGATTAACAATATCAAGAAAAGGTTCACGACGGCAGACAGAAATTCACACAAACAGCACACAGGTTAATGCTAATTTAATGGAAAGGGTCTCATGTTCTTCTACATTCAATTAAAATGTCTGTTTTGTCTTTAATCTGGAGGGAAACTCATCTTTATAGCAGTTTAAATGCTTTAAAATGACAGTGAGTACATGTTTTTTTTTTTTTTTACCATGTACTTCATTACAGGAGATTATTTAATGGATTTTTTTTAAATTTATCACTAAATTCCATTCAGTGGTGCAGTTCTACTTTGTGTTGTTGTGTTACCTTAAACTTAATCCCATCTAAAACCCAAACCTATTCTGGTTCACTGGTTTACTGGTTACCAGGTTAACTGCGATGGGACAGAATCCAGGACTGACCTGGACTCAACAGCATCTTCTTCTTTTCAGTTTCGTTTAAAATACAAATAGTTTTCCTCCGATCGGTTGGATTTTCGTTGCTCTTAATTTGCTGAAGTGACGTCTGTATGGATACGGTCCAAGCCCACTGTGACCACTAGAGGTCTCTGTGGGACCACAGAAAGATGCTACAGTCAGAAGGCTGGGGCAGCAGCTGGATTAGGCATAGGGTTAGAGGGGTCAGATTAGGGTCAGATTGGGGTTAGGGTTGTGGTTCGAGGGGTTAGATTGAGATTAGAGTTGGGAGAACCAACGTTCCGATGCATTTCATTTCTTCCAGCCCATCTTTCATCTGGAACATTCGGTGTGATAAATCTCTCCTACTCCAGATGTGAGTAACTTTCTGTCTTCCTTGTCTTTGCCTCGACCTTTGAACTCCGGTGCTGGTCTGAGGAGCAGAGCTGTGTTTTCTGCCTGACGCTGCTGCGTCGGGGAGGAGTTTTACGCGCCGGTCAGAAGTTGCTCCGGGCTGGCGCCTCTCTGTCGAGCAGCACCAAACCATGCACTTACCAAAAGCCCCACTGGTAAAGAGGCATTCAGCCCCCCATATCCCCCAACCCCCCCCCCCCCCTTAATTAGGTGATCAATTATTAACACACCAATAAACTTCCTGAATAAGTAATGGCGTTAAGGCTGATGTGGAGTTCCAGCCGCTGCCCAGACGTTTGGTCAAATATTTGTTGCTGGTGCCTGTCGGGAGACGCCGTCGATTATCGGCCGAGGCGTCCGAACCATTTCAATTTTGGCTTCATTTGCTCCGGTTGAGGGAACATTAGAGCACGGGTCGCCGGCGCCGCGGGAAAAACAACAACAACGAGGAGGAGGAGGAGGAGGAGGAGGGGGAAGCTGCAGGTTTACAGACGGTGAGTGTTTCTGGGAGGCCTTTCAGGTCTGGTGTGTGTCAGGGGTGTGTGTGTGTGTGTGTGTGTGTGTGTGTGAGAGAGAGAGGCTGAACTTCAGGTGCTTCATGGCAGGAGGATCGGCTGTGGGGTTACCTGCAGGAGCTGATGGAGCAGCTGATGGAGCAGCTGGAGCAGAATCTCTACTCCGGGAGAGTTTCCTCCACCTGTCAGGGCAGCAAACGCTGCTCACACACACCAGTGTGTGTTTTCTCACTTCATGCGTCCACACTGGAAATACAGTAGAAATACTCTGGAAAATAAATAGAAAATAGAATTTAAAGTTGATCATTACAGTGAAAATCCAGAGTAAATATACTGTAAATACAGCAGAGATCCAGTGGAAACAGGCGTCCAGAAGCATTTTTATTATATAATCAATTTAATCATATTTTTCCTCAAACTTTTCTATATTTATAAGTCATTTTTTAAAGGATTGTTCCTGCAGGTCTTCAGAATAGGTCAGGACAGCATAAAGAATTTATTTCAGCTGTGACTGTGATCGGCGATCGGCTGGAGGAAAAGATCAGCCTCGTGTGAACGTCTGCAGACTCTGCCTTTGTGTCAGTAGTGTTTTGAACGTTTGGAGACATTTGGATCAGAGTTTGTTTGTATTTATGAACAGACTGTTCTGAGACATTTAAAATGTTAATTACAGATTAAAACCCTTCCAATGTGCATTGTTCTGCCATAAATATTAAATATATATTTCTGAATGTCAGGAAATGGGACAGCATTTCATGGTCATAAAACTTTTTAAAGGTGGTTTTACCATCTGAAATTATTACATTAAAGCAGAAACTTTTTGGTTTGTGTTCCTTGGAATAAAAAAATAATTCTATTGACAGACAAATATAAAATCCACGAGAAAAAAATATTACACAAGGAAAAATCACCAATGAGGTCTTTAAATCTGATTTTCTATCTGTGCAGCTATTGAACAGAATCAGTATTTAAACAGTGCTTTTACTTAAATTTATATCTTTAAAACTTTAATCATCCAAAGGATTTGATCACAGTGGAAACATTGAAAAATGTTCTGTAGATTATGTAAAAGTTAATAATCTAATCTGAGATTATCTTACTGCTGCAGTTTAATAAAAGTCTTTATTCCACATGATAAAATTCATTTTAAAACGATCATTAAAGATGTGATGAAACGTGTGTGAAAATAATTCTGCTATTTATTCAAAACTGCTGGAGGCTTGAGGTGATCTAAAAATGTCTGTAAATGACCTTAAAGGTCATGAAATGTGTTGATGAACCAAAATCAGACGGTTATTCCTGAGAGAACCCGAGAGGAGGACGGTTCGATCAACATCCGCCTCCTTCCTCACAACTTTTACTTAAAACCTTTTTCCTGATTTTCCACCAAAACATGTAGATTATCTGAAATGAAGATTAAAAGAACAACCAAAAAGAAGCTCTCCAAACTAAATCTGAGGTATGAAGCGTCTTCGCTTTCATCAGGAAATATTTTATTATATTTTTAGTTTGTTGTGGTAAAATATTACTGCAGCCTCTTTTCTCTGCCTCTCCTCCACAAGTCATTTTTGTTTTTTCAGTTTTCTGTTTTTTGTATTAATTTGTATTGCTGCTTTTCTTTCAGGATAGAAAATACTCAGTTTCAATTAATTCATTTTGACCCCTTGTGCTGCATTATTCTTTCATTCTTTTTTATCATGTTTTATCATATTTATCATATCATATCATATTTTTTATCATTCACTGTTTGACCTGTTAATGTGTTTAAATTCAGCTGAAGTCGGTGTGAACTGCAGTCAGACGAACAAAGGAAAATAAAGTTTAGATCGTAAACAGAGGCCTGATGGATCTGTGATCATGGAGAAAATTATAATTCAACACAGTTTTCTTTAACAATGAGGAGGATTACTGTGGTAACTTAATATGTAAAACTACGTGATAATCATTTAAATTATTACATTACTGGAGTAAAATCTAATAATTGTAGCAAATGAAATAATATAAAAATCGTTTATAATAACTTTGCAATAATATTCTCACCTAAAGTAGGATTAATTCACCCAAATGTTAAATTATTGAGGACTTATTACATTATTGGCTTTAATATAATTAATTTGTCAAATTTATGACATTCTTGGGCACGAATGGAAACAACAGCTATTTTTTTTTTTATTGAAATCCAAAAACCCTGATAAGTTTTGCATCAAACAAATGTAAATTATATTAAACTGGAATATTTAGTGTAATAGAAACTCATCAAAATGTAAATTCAGACTAAAGATGAAATAGAAAGTCAAATTTTCAAAACAACAAAAAAAAAAGATTTGTTAAGAAGTACTGACAGTGAAGAAAAGGATCAAAATTACTTCAGCAATAAAGTTACATGAGAAGGTTTCAGGTACAAGAATAAAAAAGACAAAGCGATGATAATAAGATGAGTGTTTGGGGCTGCGGTGTTGTGGAACGCAGGTTTTCCTGGTTCGGAGTGGAGGGAAGCCGCCGTGTGGCTCTCAGCACGGAGATGAACTGGGAGAGAAATAACCTGAAAACAGAAAGGCTCCGAGAGCGGGGCGCTCAGACTGGAGCGGGGATTAATCCCAGAGGACAGGCGGCGTGTCCGGACGTCTGCGCTCGGCTAATAAAACAGAAATAATGTCTTCAAAGAGGGAAAAGCTACTCGAGAGGATCACGCTGCGTTAGAGCCGAGCCAGGAGCTTTGAAAACTAACTGCTTCTGTCTCAACATGCTTTTATTTTTAATCTATTAACAGTCTCTGCTTTCATTCTCAGCATCTCTCTGCTGTTTCACACGTCCTGCTCCAGTTAAATCAAGGTACAGAGAGAGGAGGCTGGAAAACACTTTCACTCACATTTCCTGTAAAAAAGTCAGGAACTCTCTCATGGGGTGTGTCAAACATTTCAGAAATGAAATTTCCCTCTGGGATGAACACATTCCTGCTGTCATCCTTTCTGAGAAAATCTGTTCAGAAACTCAAACAGTAGAAAATTCCAGACTGTGCATCATGTCCAGTGACTTCCTGTCACATGACCTGCTTCCCGTAGCGGAGCCAGAGTGGAGGCAAGGGGGCGGTCGCCCCGGGGCCACAAGGTCAAAGGGCCCCGTTGAACTCTTTGGAGGGAAGTTAAACAGTATGCTAAACACTATGCTAGCCGCTAGCGGGACTACCCAAAACCTAACACAACAGTTAACGTTGGTGTTGACCTCACCTAACACCACTGGTGAGTCAGTGAAACCTTCAGAAATATTACCTTCATCAGAACGCTGTGGTCTGAAACACCTGCCTGTCTGAATGTGCCTTGTGTTGCTCTCAACTGTAAGAGACCGCCGAGTCTATTTTTTTCTAATATATGAATTTGTGTGTGTGTGTGTGTGTGTGTGTGTGTGTGTGTGTGTGTGTGTGTGTGTGTGTATTGGAGGTCAGAGATGGTCATTCTGTGGTGAAGCCTCACATCTGAACGCGGCTGTATGTTGGACTGACTGTGTGTAACACCGAGCTCACCCACTGGGGGCAGAATCGAGTCACTGTTTGACCCTCTGAGTGACTCACTGCACCACCTGTTGATTCCAGGTGGAACTGCAGGCCTGCTGTGGCGAGCTGGGTGGATGTCCTGGACTGATTCTGGTGAATGTTTCTCATTTGAGCTTTAAGGAGGGACCTGTTGGCCCGTCCAGTCTTGTATTAACAGCTTCTACCACCAGATGGCGCAATGAGTCGTCTGACAAACAAGAGAAACACGTCATTTTCCGCTAGGTTACCCTGAAATAACCAGACCTGCTTCTTCCCTGGGCAGAGGTGGTGGAGCAGGAGGCTCTGGGTGGAGCGGGAGGTTCTGGGTGGAGCAGGAGGCTCTGGGTGGAGCGGGAGGCTCTGGGTGGAGCAGGAGGCTCTGGGTGGAGCAGGAGGTTCTGGGTGGAGCAGCAGGTGGTTCTGGGTGGAGCAGGAGGTTCTGGGTGGAGCAGCAGGTGGTTCTGGGTGGAGCAGCAGGTGGTTCTGGGTGGAGCAGGAGGTTCTGGGTGGAGCAGGAGGCTCTGGGTGGAGCAGCAGGTGGTTCTGGGTGGAGCAGGAGGTTCTGGGTGGAGCAGGAGGTTCTGGGTGGAGCAGGAGGTTCTGGGTGGAGCGGGAGGCTCTGGGTGGAGCAGGAGGCTCTGGGTGGAGCAGGAAGAGGTTCTGGGTGGAGCAGCAGGAGGCTCTGGGTGGAGCAGCAGGTGGTTCTGGGTGGAGCAGGAGGTTCTGGGTGGAGCAGGAGGTTCTGGGTGGAGCAGGAGGTTCTGGGTGGAGCAGCAGGTGGTTCTGGGTGGAGCAGGAGGCTCTGGGTGGAGCAGGAGGTTCTGGGTGGAGCAGCAGGTTCTGGGTGGAGCAGGAGGGTCTGGGTGGAGCAGCAGGAGGTTCTGGGTGGAGCAGTACCCTGACCAGCTGGATTGGAGCTTTCGCCTGATCATCCTGCTCATTAGTGACCCAGAACCTCCCTGCTGATCCAGGAGTCCTGAACCTGCTGAACTGGGTCTTTAAAGTCTGAGTTTTATGAGCCGAGAGCTTCTCCGGCGTGACGGCTCCGTCTGATGAGTGACGTCACTTCGCAGTGCATTGTGGGAACAGTTCCAGGCAGCCTTCAGTCATCGGACGGCCGTTTCTCCCTCTGTAACGACGGTTGATCTGCTGGTCTGGACCTCCACCCTCAGACCTCCACCCTCAGACCTCCACCTCAGACCTCCACCTCAGACCTCCACCCTCAGACCTCCACCCTCAGACCTCCACCTCAGACCTCCACCCTCAGACCTCCACCCTCAGACCTCCACCTCAGACCTCCACCCTCAGACCTCCAGCCTCAGACCTCCACCCTCAGACCTCCACCCTCAGACCTCCACCTCAGACCTCCACCTGAGATCTCCACCCTCAGACCTCCAGCCTCAGACCTCCAGCCTCAGACCTCCACCTGAGACCTCCACCCTCAGACCTCCACCCTCAGACCTCCACCTCAGACCTCCACCCTCAGACCTCCACCCTCAGACCTCCACCCTCAGACCTCCAGCCTCAGACCTCCAGCCTCAGACCTCCACCTGAGACCTCCACCCTCAGACCTCCACCCTCAGACCTCCAGCCTCAGACCTCCACCTGAGACCTCCACCCTCAGACCTCCACCCTCAGACCTCCACCTCAGACCTCCACCCTCAGACCTCCACCCTCAGACCTCCAGCCTCAGACCTCCACCTCAGACCTCCACCTGAGACCTCCACCTGAGACCTCCACCTCAGACCTCCACCACTCCTCCACAGTGCTGAGGCGTTTAGAGGAGATGGTTTCAGTCCCAGTCCCTCATCAATCCTGACGAGTCCCGACTCCGATCAGCTCATTGAGCAGCTCCAGGACCAGTAAAAACAGAGCGGAGGCGCCTAATGACTCTATAAATAAATGTTTTTCTGGGTGGAACAGATGCTGTCGCTGTTTGCTGCAAATTGAAGAGGTTCCCATTAGAGGCTGAGGCACAGGTAGAGGCCTGGGATCTGCTGCTCCGCTCGGGTTAGACGCCATCTGAATCCATGAAAACTCAAACTCCACTTCAGGTTGATTCTTTCTTCCAACACGCTTCAGGAGAAAATGAAGGGAGAGATTTTAGCAGCCAGCATTGATTTGAATGAATTCATTTTCCTGATTTCAGTGAATCCTGATGTCCGGATGGTTCGTGGTTCATGAAGCCACTTTGAGTTTGTTTTCCACGAACCGTTGAAGCGTCTGTCAAGAACAGACTAGAAATAAAGGAAAGTCTTCAATCAAGATGGTTTATAAAAACTTATTCTAACTCAGTATAAAATCAACAGCATCATGACAAATAATATTAAATTAATTACCACTTTCTAAAACAGAGAAACAGCATCCTCCTCCTCCTCCTCCTCCTGTCTCTCCACTAACCGGGCCCTGTCGGTTCTGGTTGACTGTTTTCAGTCTACATATAGAAGCTGAAGCCGGGCTGCATTTCGTGGTTCTTTGTCTGGTTTTATTTGAAGACGTCGTCTCCAGATGAGGACGAGTCGTCAGTCCTGCAGGCTGCAGCGCCTCTTGACGGAGTTTCTCCTCCCTCGGTCTGGCAGAAACGAGCTGACAACCCGCACCAGTGGCATTTTGTAGTCATTAAGCTTAATTTCATAATCAATAAGCGAGTTAAAAAGAGACTTTGCTGCCACTGACACCCATCAGATTGATTGGGATCAGCGGCAGCCGTTGTTCTAATGAAACGGAGGCTCGTTTCACCGATCGACAGTAAATGTCAAGTGAATGTCACACTCGCCGCCTTTATTTGCATTTGCATGCCTCTCTCTGACTCTGCGTGTTTCAATTAAGTGACATTTAGCTCCGCTGTTTCGAGATAAGAAAGCCCTGCTCCCAACGAGCCGCCGCTTCTCGCCACAGCTCCAGAAGAGGCGAGCGCTCAGCCGTTAGCGTCAGCTTCCAGCTGATCAGCGCTGCAGTCAGGAAATCATCCGAAATCACCCGTCTCGGAGCCATCACTTTAACCAGAATCTCACTGTATTTTCCTTTATCTATTTGTGCGTTTATTTATTTACATTATTAAATCTTACAGTGGATTCTGGTCTTCAACTCTTTCATTATGCAGCTTTTTCTTTGTCCAAATTCCAGAGTAAAACTGTGAGAAAAGTACTTTATTTTTTATATTTACAGGATTTAAACTGTAACTAATACAGTGTTCTACACAGTACAATCTAAAATATCTCAGAAAAAGCAATAGTGTTAAAATGGATTTTCTGTTCAGTTTTTGATAAATTTTCAGTTTGATAAATTAAATAGAAAAGTGTGAAACAGTTCAGTAAAATTTTACTGTAATTGATAAAAAGTAATAAAAATCACAGAAGTTTTAAATCTCTAATAATTCTGCCACAACATAGCTGTATGTCAAAACAGGATATGTTGCAGTTTATTGTAAAATATTTTAAAATAAAGAAAAAGAGCCAAATGAAATGTAGAAAATATTCTGTTGACATTTACATCAAATTTAAAAAAATCATGTCTGAGACGGATGAGAGATGACTGGAAGTACTGACACCGCCTTAACGGGAAATATCAGCTGAGTTCTGTTCCTCTGCTCTGCTTTCCAGAGTCTTAATGTGAAGGGACAGTTTTCATGTTTCAGAACACCAGAGTCTCTGAACGTTTAAGAAGCAGGACGGAACTGAAAAGAGCCACTCAGCTCTTCTTCAGACTGTTTCTTTAGATATAATATTTATACATCTCCAGTCGAGTCCAGGAAGAGACCAGCCTGTTCACCTAAAAACACCTATCCTTATCAAATCAACAATATCTCCACAATTATTTGGACAATATGCACAATCTTAGTCTCAGTTGAAAGCTAGGACCTGGCAGAATATAATTCTAATGTCAGAAATAGTGTGAAGATTAATTTGTCGTAGCAAATTTTGATAAAGGGGAAAAAAATACATTTTTACATTTTACATTTTTACAATGTGAATGGAATTGTCTTTTTTAGAGGTATGTTCTACTTGTGGTATTCTTTTTGAATTGCTGTGTTGAGTTAGCTTTAGTATTCATTTTGAGTTTAGTTTACTTCATTTGCTATTTGAGACTCAGGCTTATTTTATTTCAGAATTTGTTGATCTGTATTTGTACTGCATTTTTGAATGCTGCACCAGGCTGAATTGATTTGCTGGGATGTATTTAAACTTTTTCTTCTTTTGAATTTCTTTCATGAAACACACTGAAAGTGTTATTTGAGTTGCCTGATTGGGCTCAGAGTTTATTTTGGACGAGACGTCCTGACTGAGCTTCATTCATCATTAACAAAAATGTGGATTTCAAATCTCTTCTCTGTGTTTTCATTTGATGAGTCCTGAACTACAATTCTGTAACGTCCCTGAATTCGAATTCTTCACTTGGGGACCTAAAGCAGATATGAGATTAAAATACAAATTATTACATTAATGAATTAGAAATCCTGTGATTAGATCATTTTTTTAGATCGCATGACAGCACTAATATTTATTACAACAACAGACAATATAAACTGTCAAATGTACAAAAAAGAAAAAGTATATTCAAGTATAATCAGTACAAAAGTATACAAATATATCAAAGGGAGGTGCGGGTGAGGCGGCGTGTTGGGTTTAGATGTTAAAGCTGTTCTGAAACAAACACTGGGTCAGAGTGCAGCTGGAGCCTTCAGCTAGTGGAAACAAGACATCCACACACAGCTTTAGTCAGTTTTTACTCATGTTGTTCCGTCCGGTTTACCTCCTCACTCCGTCTGATCCAGTTTAACTTTCATTTTAAAATTTTGTTCTTTTAATTCAAAGATTTCAAAAATGGAATTTATTGTATTTTATATTTCAGTGAGTTTAAAATGTGAGCAGACAGAAGAATGAGTGTGTTCAGTCAGAAGCTGAGGATGGAGGCGCTCAGCGGACCGGTTCATGTGACGAAAGCTTCAGTTGATGGTTGGTTCAGTGAAGATGTGTTGGAGCTTTGGGTCCAGCAGTCTGGAGTCCCCGCTGTCTCCGTCCAGTGCTTTCTCTTCTTAGGCGGTTTGAATTGGGGATTTTTAGGTGTAATACTGAGATGAGGGTCTTTTCAGGGGTAATTCCTCTCCCTGTGATCATTCTGACGCACTGCATTGTCTTTCTGGTGGATAACTGGTTGGTTGAAGGGAGAATCCAACAACGTGGAGCATTAACTGTCTCACTGTCCAGCAGCAAATCGTCTCTACAGGAATGCAAAGCCTTCTCCGCACTTTTACAAAGTTACATTTTTTTATGGGATAGAAAACCTTGGATTACTAATACAAAGTCATAAATTATGCACAAGCATTCAATGACAGATGCAAGATATGAAAGACCCGATCCTGAGCCCAGGCAGGCGAAGGGAACAATGAGAGTGATCCTGGTCTGATTCTAGTCACCGTAAACTGTGAGTCTTTTCTGTCAGAACAGTGTAAAGTGTCACTGCAGAGGACGGCCATTAAATCCCTCCCTCAGGTCATTCAGAGGATGGATGTTCTTACTGCTGGTATTTTTTCTTGTTTGAAG
This sequence comes from Salarias fasciatus, assembly GCF_902148845.1. Taxonomy (NCBI): domain Eukaryota; kingdom Metazoa; phylum Chordata; class Actinopteri; order Blenniiformes; family Blenniidae; genus Salarias; species Salarias fasciatus. The sequence goes on from NC_043750.1 coordinate 1,238,151, forward strand.
AACTGATTTAAATTCATTTAGATCTGGATCAAAATTGCAAACAGAAATAGATTCAATCTTTAAATTGTAGAGGGTTTGTAGATGGAGTTCAGTGAAATGTGTTTGACTGGACTGCGAGCTTGATTCCTCCCAGTGGGGCTGCTTGGTTCCTCTGTCGTTTTGCTGGGAAGCAGATGTCAGAGTCAGGTTTCTGTTTTAAAGTCCTGTTGTGAGTTTGTGAAGGAGAGGAGCAGCTCCAGAGACCAGTTCCTGCTTTTCTAACTTCAAGAACGTTCTTTCTTTGCTCCATGGCAGTGGTTGTGTGTCTGGTGTTGATGCAGTGGTTGTGTGTCTGGTGTTGATGCAGTGGTTGTGTGTCTGGTGTTGATGCAGTGGTTGTGTGTCTGGTGTTGATGCAGTGGTTGTGTGTCTGGTGTTGATGCAGTGGTTGTGTGTCTGGTGTTGATGCAGTGGTTGTGTGTCTGGTGTTGATGCAGTGGGTGTGTGTCTGGTGTTGATGCAGTGGTTGTGTGTCTGGTGTTGATGCAGTGGTTGTGTGTCTGGTGTTGATGCAGTGGGTGTGCATCTGGTGTTGATGCAGTGGTTGTGTGTCTGGTGTTGATGCAGTGGGTGTGCGCCTGGTGTTGATGCAGTGGTGTGTGTCTGGTGTTGATGCAGTGGGTGTGCGCCTGGTGTTGATGCGCTGGAAGCACTCAGACGTTGCATCACCTCCCATCCTCACATCACAGCTCGTGTGTTCGTCTGCATTTATTTGCTCATAACTGGGCTGGGCTATAATTTAGCGGTGTTCTCCTCCGAGTTTTCACACCACTAATGAGCTTCATTTAGCAAACACCCAAACAACAAAGTGCTTGAGATTCCCACCTTATTACCTGACTTCAGACAAATCGCTCCACGCAAACTATCTCATTTGTTTGCTTTGACAAATTCAAATTGAGAGCATCCTCTTTTAATACATCCCGGCCAAGCGGGATTGGTTAAGGGGCGCTATTCAATTATGAAAGTTTTCACATTGGTAATTAGTCAGCGCTGTAACGTATTGTTTTATGGCCGCCGCTCTGCGTCGAGGTGGGAATGAGATGTTTTTAATGTGCGCGCTGAGAGGATTTTGTTTGTTAATGCACTAATGTCTGTAATGAAGCCACGCAATCTAAAAACGTGGATGACAAACGCAGGCATGCACACACACACACACACACACACACACACAGACACACACACATACACACACTGAAATCAGTGTACAGTTTGGAGGACTTTGTGGGAGAAGCCTGCATATGGCTCCGAACCTGGAGGCCGAGCAGGAAAGAGGAATGAAAAGTCGGGATTCAAGCACATGTAATGGAATCAGCGATCAGCGTTAACCAGGATTCTGTCTGACAAACACACACCGGGATAAAATTCAGACACAGGTCTCATCATCTTAAAGCATTACAAGACTATTTACTTAAAAAGACTTAAATGAATTTTGTAAAAATTGTGAAATTGAGATATTGTGCTATTATTATTACGATAATAATAATAATAATAATAATAATAATAATAATAATAAAAATAAAATTATTAATTTGCTAATAATAATAATAATTTATTATTACAACGCATATCAAATTGTATAAAATGTCAAACCAAGCAGATAACATCATTGTAGAACAGGATTTTTAATTTAAATTAAAAAAAAGCAAATCAAGAAAGATTACAAAAAAAAAACTAAAACAGAAGCCAGTCTTTTTTGTTGGGTTGTTTCTCCAAATAATAAAGAAAACTAATTAAAAGTGTTTAATTAAAAGTATTATTTTAGGAATCGGACATGAAAACAATGAATATTTATAAAACATGAGGAGCAATTAAAGGAAGAGAGGGAGAGAAGAAGCTCCGTTCGGAGGGGAAACGCTTTATTTAATTCAGCAGGTTTATATGTTGGAAGTTATTGAGGCGTATTTCATCCACATGGATCACACACACACACACACACACACACACACCGTCCAGCTGCTGAACCCAGACGATGATTAAAACCTTAAATTACATCCTTTTAAGCAGCAATTAAACAGCCTTCAGTTGCTGCAACTGGAAACTGGAACCTATATGTTTCTATTGTTTCCAGGACGATTTCATTGGTCGAGTTTGTTCTTTGTTTTGAAAGTGTGTCGGACGAGCTGGAGTTTGATTTTACCTGAACCTTAAGGCCCAATCCACCCCGATGTGGAGAGAAGCACTTCAATTCAACACGAATGGAAGAAGAAACAATGAAAACGGAGTGTGTGTGTGTGTGTGTGTGTGTGTGTGTGTGTGTGTGTGACAGTAAATGACTGAGTAAATCCTGCACTCTAATTTAATGAAGATCTCTGGCGCCGAGCCAGCTCATTAATGAGTAATAAAAACAGGAAGAAAGAGTGAAAAGGAGGCGGGCGGAGCTGAGGCCGGCCCTGTCTCCTCTACACACACACACACACACACACACACACACACACACACACACACACACACACACACACACACACACACACACACTGCTCCAAAAATCACGTGATCACATCAGGACTCACACTTTCATCACGTTTTTAATGTTTGCTCTTCTCATTAAATAATAAAATTAGTTCATTTTAATTTGAAGAGACGGCTCCTCCGTCCAGGGTGGGTGTTTCTGTCGTCCACGGCACAGAGCTGGAGCCAAAGTGTGTGTTTTGGGATTAATCTGGAGGTTTAACTTCCTGGCTCCGTCCCGGTATCGGCTCTGCGGCGTCTCCCCGTCTCCTCCTGACAATCCCAATTAGTCCTCACGGCTCATTAGCAGCAGCCCGACTTAATCAGCAGCCCCACATCGCAGCAGAGGCGCTGCCGAGGGGGGCGGGAGACAAAGAGGCGAGCATGGAACGGCGAGCGGGGACGGGGAACGGCGAGCGGGAACGGGAAACGGCGAGCGGGGACGGGGAACGGCGAGCGGGGACGTGGAACGGCGAGCGGGGACGTGGAACGGCGAGCGGGGACGGGAAACGGCGAGCGGGGACATGGAACGGCGAGCGGGGACGGGCAACGGCGAGCGGGGACATGGAACGGCGAGCGGGGACGGGAAACGGCGAGCGGGGACATGGAACGGCGAGCGGGTCCGTCTGAAGATCCCCGTGCTGCCACCTGAACCCGGCACACCCGCCAACTCTCCCACTTCCTGCTCTGCTTATTAGCACCAGTGTTTTCCTGAACGCCGACTTCAACCAAGTCACGGACGCTCCACCGACGGAGCGGCGAGCGGATTAATCGCTGGCTTATTAACCGGAGGACAAGGAGGACGTCCTCGTCTTCTGTCTGCTCAGCGATTAGAGCGCCGGGACGAAAAGACACTTGAACCGAGAAGATACCAGACACACACACACACACACACACACACACACACCCAGACCTGCTGCTGACTTCACCTCAGCTCACAGGATCTCTGGGTTTTCCAGCCGGCGGAGATCGCGGAGATCAAACCGTCTAAAACCCTGAGGTCGTCTTCAGGGTCGTCTGAGAGCCGGAGTTCCTGCTCCAGAGAGCCGGAGGAAGTGGAGCTCAGCGGAACAGGGTTCAGATCACCATCAGTTTATTTCGCTTCTTTCATATTTTTGTATAAAGCTTTTTGGTTTCGCATTCTTAGTTTTAATTTCACATTTTGACAATTCAAGATACATCGGCTCTTATTTGAGTGAAATTATTTCAGCATTGTTTTGATTTGATCATTCATCGAAGTTTCTTTAGGTTGACGGAGCAAAGTGTTGAAGATTTCAACAGTTCTTTCACTACTGGTTTGGAAAACAACCTGAAGTAAAAGTAAATTATAAAGAAATATCCTAATACAGGAGATATAATCTAAATGTGACCAGCAAATTTAAAGTTCTTTCACAAAATGAGCTGCAACAGCAAATGTAGGAAAAAGAAATCAAAAACATGAAATAGAAAATTAAAATTTTTCTATATACACATCATTAAACAATACGCAGAACAAGAAAGAGTTACTGAGATTTAAATTATTGTCTTTCTAAATAATATTCTGCATTGCGTTAAAGGTGGAAAACAGGAAGAGTTTCAGGAGTGAAGGGAAAACCTGCAGCAGGTCTGATGCTGAAGATCACATGGAGTCACAAAGAGGAGTGAGCAAAATTAGAGAGCCGATGAGAGAGAAACACACACACACACACACACACACACACACACACACACACGCAGACCAGTTGCTGTGTAACAGGATTAGGAGCTACTAAAAGGAAGAGTGAAAATTCTGAGAGACAAACACACATTTAAACCACACGCCAAGCAGAAACATCCATTAGCAATGGACACACACTTTTCCCTCGCTCGCCCTCCTTTCACTCTCTCCGTCTCACAACAATCCCTCGCTCGCCCCCTCTGCACGCTGATTAGCGTGTCCTCCCTCTCTCTCTCTGAGCGGTGCGTCTTTATGCTATGATCCCGTATTTAACCGCAGTAATGAGAACTAATGAGGAGAGGAAACCGGCCACTTTCCGCTGCCTCTTGGCCCTGAACCGGCCCGGCCTCTGAAACGCTCCGGCGGTCCGCGGGTCTCGGTCCTGACCCGACGGCTCAGATCCACGTGGGCGCTGAGGAGCTCGGCAGACACCAGCTGACCTCTGAACCGAACTCCTGGAAGCTGCACGGCGGAGCAGAAAGGCCCCAGAGGGTGGACCCATGGAGGGCAGGACGGCAGGAGGAGGGGCCGTGCAAAGGATTGTGGGATATTGCGTCGTGGGATATTATCACTAAGTTTAGCAGCATTATGCTGAGTAGTTCTGTTGTTTTCTCGTCACCAGTTGTGGTTCCTGTATGGTTCTGTGTGAAGAGTGAGACGCTGTGAGAGTGAGAGCTGTCAGGGTGAACCACAGCGTCCTGAGGAACCTGGACTCACTCCAGCCCAGCTCCACAGAAGACCCTGAGCCAGACCTGCACCTTCAAAACCTCCCTGGAATCACACTTACAACCTGTCCGAGCAAAAGAGCACATGTGGTCACTGTAAGTTTTCCCCGGACGGACCAGGGTCCACCGACTGTCCAGCGACCCACGGCTCTGCCGTCCTCTCAGCAGTCTGTATGGACAAGGACCACAGCAGCCTGGGGACAGCCAACACCAGCGGCCTTCTGGACACGGTCCTTTCAAAACCTAACAGGAGTCCTCTGCTCTGCCATGTCTCTGCTTTTAACAGAATTCAGAAGAATTGAATTTGTCAAAGAATTCTTGAAGTACCTCTGAACGGCACTGATGAGGCACCGAAGCATCGACTTCCTCCCAGTGAGGACAGACCAGCGCCAAACGAAGCTCAAGTCAGGGTCCGATCTCAGTGGTGGAGACTCGTGAGCTCTGGCCGAGGTGTCCAGTGGGACGAGCAGCTCCAGTCAGCGTCTTGGAGACGTCTCCAGTCTCATTGTTCTCCAGCAGGTTTCAGGATTGTGACGGAGACTTCATCCAGTCGCGGAACTAATTATTCTCTGCAACCGATGGAGACATTGAGGGGTCTCTACTGGAGACTGAAAAACTTCTCTAAGCAAATTGAACATTTAAATTCCCCCCGACTCCCCAGAGAGCCGGCTGCTCCCCAGGACAGACCAGGTCTCTGCTGGCCCTGGCTGAAACCCCTCCGCACGCCACTGTTACAACTACTGAAGACAGCGGATCAACCCGCTAGTCCCAAAACAGAAACACGTGGTGGAGTTCCTCTGGCTTCGAGTCCATCCTTGTGTTCACTTGGGCCAGACCACCTCAGTGGTCGTCAGTGAGGTGAGGGAGGGACGCTCCCTCCTCCACCTGACACCCCGCCGCCTGACTGCAGCTTAAAGAATCCCACTAAGTTTAATATTTTGAATAATTAGTGTTCTTAACTGTGGCTGCTTTAATTAGGGCGGCTCATCTCTGGCGGTCTCCCTGCGTTGGTTTGGGCTCTCCGGTAAGGTCACCGCTCCTCCTCCACTCCGGATGTCATTTACTGCTCTGCTAGAAAATCAAGCCCCATCGCCTCGGCGTAATCACTATTTTGCCAGGCTTTAAATAGAAAACCCCTGCGCAGATTGTTCCGGTATTTCCCCTTTTAATTAACAATGTAACGTCTTATCGAGCGCCAGGGTTGACAAAACACGGCAAATTTATTTGTTATACGCTGAAAGAAGTTTGGGAAAACTTCAGAGAGAGCAGCCACATTTACATAGCCTGCCTGATAAATGCTGCTTTCGGAGGGAGGGCAGCGCGTGGCGCCTAATCCCAAATGAGGATCTTAATTTTGAGCTCCTGTCGAAAGTCTTTCCTGGGTCTACAGGGAGGCTTTAGTCTTGCTTTGGAGGGAAGAGGAAGTTGAATGGTTGCTTTGGGTTTTATTACTTTGAAGGCAGTTCTCACTCTTTCGTAAAGCTCACTTTCTGACGAGTTGAATTTCAGTTGCCTTGAGGTCAGCCACACACCGGCAGCTGGGGGTCCAGCAGACGGCGAGACGTTTGTCCAGCTGGTGTTTGTGTCTCTGATGGTCGCAGTGGACGGCTGGCCAGACCGGGACGCTCCAGGTCCTTCAGGTCACCTGCTCAGGAAGAAACCCAGAGAGGACGAGGACTGCCTTTCACATCCGTGTGAAAGAAAATATAAAACTAATCTCTGAAGGCCTTTGTTTTGAAAACCCTCCAGAAACAGAGAACTTTAAGAAACGGAGACAATTTGACTGATTGACAGTAAATCCTGATGCTTAAAAGAAAATCTTAGACTGGAATTTATGCCAACAAATGTTTTAAACTGTGAAATTATCAGATCGTTTCGGTTTATACGTCATTATTACAGATCAGGTCTCACTTTAGGCTGAAGTGCATAGAATACCATTCCCTAGGGGCAGTTTGGAGTTACCAATTAACCTCACATGCATGTTTGTTTTTGGACTGTGGGAGGAAGCTGGAGTGCCCAGAGGGGAGAACATGCAAACTCCACACAGAAAGGCCTCAGACCCCTGCTGGTATTTGAACCCAGGACCAGAAAAATGTGACCCCGATCCTTAAAGGGTGCTTGTGTCGTCTGAGGCCATTGATATAGGATTTATAGATGTAAAGTTAGCTGTAATGTTTTAAAGGAGTGTTTGAACTGCTGCTTGACGCACTCCAACGCCGCACAGACGACCAGCAGGAAGGCCTGAGAGCCCGGGTTTGCCTCAGTGCGACTGACTGAACGTGTTTTCCATCAGACCTTCTGAAAGCGGGTCCTGAGAGAAGCAGGGCGGCTTGTTGATACTCGCTTTGCTCCGTGCATCGCTGGTTCGTCCTACATGTGTGGATTGAGTGAATCGCTGTGTTGACGGCGTCAGAAGATCTCCAGAGTCTCTGCAGTTCCACAACACGTGTCGGGTTTTAATGAAGCGGTGGCCTCAGGATCACAAACATCCAGCTTAATTTCTCAGTCTCGTGAACAAGAACAAGAACAGGAACACACATCTGAGATATCAGGCGGCAGAGGGAGACTGCAGGTAGCAAACACCGTTTGGAGAAGTGTGCAGCCTTCCTTCAGGGCAGTCTTATTGGACTTCCAATAAAGTTAGGATCCTCAGACATGGGAGATCATATCAGACATCGCAGCCTTGATGTCAGCAGTGAATTGTTGAATTGTTTTCTTGATTGGGGTCAGAGCTGGCTGTTTCCCGGTGACAGTGTGAGAACCGTTGTGGAGCTGAAGCTCTGACTGTACAGCATTCACTCTGTCATCGTTAATCCTTTAATGAACCAGTGAGACTTCGACTGGAAGCGTCCAGTTGGAAGATCATCTCTGATCCGTCCTGAAAACAACCACACAGGAACCGAGGTCACAAACGACAACTACCAAACACAAGATAGCATGAAACACAAAGTTCAGCCAGTGCCTCACGTGACGCCCAGCCGGAGTTCCTGAAAGGTCACGAGACTCACCCTGAGCGAGAAGCTCAGAGTGTTGAGGAATGAGGAGTTTTCTCCCCGTTACTCTGAGCAGATTATAATCCATACGAGCCGTCACCGTGGAAACATTTCCTTCCTTCAGAGTCTGATAATCAGTGGTTCAGACGATTAGAGGCGCTGCATGAGTTCAGCATAGAGCCTGAAGAGCTCTGAAAGATGTTTTCTCCAGCAGACGTTCTGATCTTCATCGGGTCTTCACACTGTTAGCTTGATTCAAGAAGCTAGCAGCAGGACGCATCAGAGACCTGCTGGGTGGATTTCAGCGTCCGTCGCCGAGCGGAGCACGTGGAAGCCTTTCTCCAGCGTGCAGCTGAGCGTGCGCCCGGCCACATCTTCTCACCACCGCGGTAGTGTTAGCGCCGCGCTTACATAACGCCCACTTATGGAGACGTCTCCATCAGGTCAAATCAGAAAGACGCTGTCTGGAGATGAAGGAGCGGCCGATGCCACGTGCATTATTCAGCCGTGCACAGCGTGTCTTTTCCTCTCACAGGGAGAACAGAGATCTGCTAAAACCTGCAGGCTCCATCCACAAACCAACTTCATTACGAGCTGTTACTGAAGGAGAAGCGGTGTCTAAATGAACAAGAGGTGTGAATAAAGGACGGAGGAGCCGTTTGATCCATCTTTCAGTACGATCTCTCCCTCTCCTGATTTCTGCTCTGCCATTCAGCATTGCATCACGGCTCGGGCTCGGCTGCCGCTGCAGGTTCCTGGAGAGTCTGCATCTGGGATCGGCTCCTGATTTGTTCAGAATGAGGCATGAGGAGCTTCTGGAGGGTTTGAGAAGCCGTGAGTGGCAGGAGGGTGGGAGAGGAGGAAAATCAGCGGAGGAAGGGAGGAAGGGAGGAAGGGACGGCACGTCACGAGAAACAAGGAGATGAAAGGAGCGCACGTCAAAACAGTCGTGCTGAATAGAAGTCAATAAAAGCAGTTAGCTGCACGCAATCAAGCAGCAGCACCACCCATGCACAAGCAGCAGCACCACCATGCACTTTTTAGTTTGGACAATCTGTTCTGGCTCTCCGGATGAGAAACACGTCTTGTTAAATTTTGCAGGAGTTTCAGGGCTGCCAGCACAAAAACACACCTGTGCAGGCGTACGCCGCAAACTAGTGAAACCCAAAAGTTCGCTGAGGGAACAAGTAGCAGAATGTTGAAGAAAATACCGCAGGTTGGAAAAGCCCTCCCCAAATATCCAAGCGAAATGAGCCTGAATAAAACATGAAATAAAACACAGCTGCAGGTCCAGACCTGCCAGCTCCATAAGTCTAATGGGGCTACAACCTATTTATCTGGCAACCGTCCCCCTGCTGCTGACTGTTGTTGGGGTTTGATTGGCCAACAACCGGAGGGCCTCCACGTCCACCCCCCGCCCCCACCCCCACCCCCACCCAACTCTGCTTTACCTCCGTTTGGATTCAGTCTTCAAATGACGGTTGACCCAAATACCAACAAAACATAGGATCCACGTTCGTGACGGTTAAAAATAGAGGGATGGACTGAGGATGAAAACATGATCCAACCAGAGAGCTGTCAGCCATGAACTGCAGGCCAGGCAGACCACGTCTGGAAGAGATGGACGGATGAATGAATGGAAGGTGGAGGACATATGGTGATGGGTGGATGGAGGATGTCTCATACCTTGATGACGCAGTTCTGCACCGTTGTTAAAGCGACTCCACTTTACAAACCCGTGGTCTCATGACGACGGATGAAGATTTCACTGACTGAAACACGATGACGCCTGAAGACTTCAGGTCGTGGTTCTATTCTCACACTCTTCACACACACTCTAGCTCTGGATTTAGGAGGCATTTGTTAGAGAACGGCATCCTTATCAGCACAACAGCAAAAACATTTTTTAAAAAAACAGGATAAAAATTAAAAGTAAATGCAGGTTGAGATTTGAGGTTTCTTGTGAATTTATTTCATATTTCTTATATTTGTTCAGTTCTGTAATCTGTTGACTGTAATTAAGTGTGCACTTTGATAGAGGAGCTTTATGGCTCTTATGTCAGCCAGCCCTTTGGATCTTTTGGCTCAGAATTAGATTTTTTTTAAAAAAAAGGTAAATTTTAAATTCAAAGCTGATTGACTCGCTTCAAGAGGTAAGAACCAGAACTTTAAACAAATCAATTTGGAGACACATTTCAAATAATTTAGGCTCAGTGCGTCTTCATTCAGTTTCTATTGTGTGGAAAGTGCAGGAATTTTCTGGAATAAAAAGACTGAAATTTCACCTCACTTTCATTTCAGCGCCAGAAGAGCTTTTTTATAATTATTTCTTAAAATAATGATGGTCCCTGTTACAAGGACGTGTCCTGCCCTCCTCTCTCACCATGAGAGTGTATAATGAACAGGATTACAGTCGCTCTCCCTGCCTTGTTTTTTTTTTTTCTTTTTTAATTTTCTATAGATAACTCCTTCATTTCTCTCTTTTCTTCCATTTTCCTCCCCAGCAGAAATCCTTCAGCCATGTCCAATTGGCTCTGGCCGCCACATCCACGTCTCCCTGGTGGGAATAAACCATAAAAAACTCACACAAATACAGCCTCATCGCACACACACAGACACACACACACACACACACACACACACACACACACACACCTCTGTGAATGAAGCAGGGACTCGAGGAATAGGCCACCAGGAGAACATCAGACTTCTCATTAAAGGCTTCCTATACAGTCCCTGTTCCTGTTCCACCAGTGTGTGTGTGTGTGTGTGTGTGTGAGAGAGAGTGTGTGTGTGTGTGAGAGAGAGAGTGTGTGTGTGTGTGTGTGAGAGAGAGACAGACATGGAGACAGATCCCGGTGGTAATATTGTACGTCCACGCCTGGTTATGTGCCACATTGGTTCTTTTTAGTGGACCCGTGCCACACACACACACACACACACACACACACACACACACACACACACACACACAGTAAATTGGATGGATTTATACTCCGGTTGTTTTGTTTCGCCACTTCCTCTCCTGTTTGTCTTCCTTTCCATCTCTGAGTTGACGCCAGCAGATCTATTCGTTCAGAGCTGCTTTGATGATGTTTAAAATGCTTCAACCTTAAAGATCATAACTTTATTCTCATATCTTCTTCCAAAGACTTTGAAATCAATCAAGGAAAACTCTGATCCAGATATTGATTCACCTAGATATGGCTTTTTTTTTTAAATTATGATGAGAATAAAAGCATATATTAATTCTTATATGATATTGAATAAAAACCCAAATTACCCAACATCAGATTTTTTTAGGCCATTTTTATGATCAATGCCCTCTTCATAATGTCCACACTGCGATTAATAATAGAAACACCTTGAATCAGAGGAACCTCCTACATCTCCACACTGACAAACAGTTTCCATCCGACGGCCTTCAGGGCTTAAAACAGAATAAAAATCTGTTTTATGTCACATTCAGAACTCTCTGATGTTCAATTTGAAACGAATGTAATGATATCTGGAAAGTGATTTCCCTGTAGAACCTTCTCTGACACCTCCTGCTCAAAACCCAGGAAGTCAGGAGGATGGCGAGGACCCGCTTTCACACTCTGCACCCGAAATGAAAACCAAGACGTTCTGCTCCACGATTATCAAAGCATGAGTGGGTCATGGTCGGGGTCAGGGTCAGGGCTAGTGTCAGGGCTGGAGTCGGGGTCAGGGCTAGTGTCAGGGCTGGAGTCAGGGTCAGGGCTAGTGTCAGGGCTGGAGTCAAGGTCAGGGCTAGTGTTAGGGCTGGAGTCGGGGTCAGGGCTAGTGTCAGGGCTGGAGTCAGGGTCAGGGCTGGAGTCAGGGTCAGGGCTAGTGTTAGGGCTGGAGTCGGGGTCAGGGCTAGTGTTAGGGCTGGAGTCGGGGTCAGGGCTAGTGTTAGGGCTGGAGTCGGGGTCAGGGCTAGTGTCAGGGCTGGAGTCGGGGTCAGGGCTAGTGTCAGGGCTGGAGTCGGGGTCAGGGCTAGTGTCAGGGCTGGAGTCGGGGTCAGGGCTAGTGTTAGGGCTGGAGTCAGGGTCAGGGTTGGGGTTACTGTGAGAGCTTCACAGCAGATACCACTGATACAGTGGAGCTGTCCGTCATGAGCGTGGCGTCTCTTCCCGTCCCTGGATGGTTTACTGAGAGCAGTCTGTCCAGCATGTCCTCAGACGACCAGCACACAGCAGGAACCCCGGACCCTGAATGGCTCTCCGTCTCTGTTCGCGGCGTTTCAGCACCTCTCGTGCTGAACTGCTTCATCTCCTCCAGATGTCCTGAACCGTCAACAAGGACGGGCCGTCGGTCAGTTTTCACGTTAGCTGTGTGAAACCGTGAGTGTCCATTCAGCTCTGCTCAACCAAAACACTCCGAAGTATCCATGGAGTGCATTCAGCCGGCTGTTTGCAACGCAGCAACTAATGCAGTGTTACCTCAGCTCTGTGCAGGCTGGAAGCCGTGACTACTGCAGGTAGTCACGGTCATGTGTTCAGTGTGTGGCGGTGAGACCGTATGGGAAATATGATAACCGGCCAAGAAGGAAGGGAAGAAGGTTCCTGTTCAGTCTTCTTCTCTGGAGCCGTGCGGCTGCCGCTCGGAGAGCCCAGAAGTTTTCTGCAGCGCGCCGCGGAGGTTCTCGCGCTGCAGAATACCTGTTCGACAGAAAGCACTCAGACGCACTAACAGCACTCCAGCTGCAGGGATAATGAAAGCAGAAAGAGAGGAATCGATGCGGGCAGGTCTGCTGTGCTCCAGGCTGCGGCTCCAACACTTACAAGCAATTGACTCGCTGATTGTTGGGTTATAATGCTTTAAAGTTAAAACTCTTCAATCAATGAAATCCTACACGCCACGTTTGACCCTTCACTTGGTGCTATATTCAGCCCTTCTCTTAAATGACATCCTCCGCTTTGGA